>NC_135532.1:186640848-186889231 GCF_045843805.1 Urocitellus parryii
TAGAAACATGGTTTTGCATGATAAAACTCTTGAAATTCTACGCCTGGTTTTATCCCTCCCACTCCAGAAACAACCAGTGATTCTGCCCCCTAAGGGCCCAGGCAGGTGTTTCCCCACAGAGACACACCACACCACAGCCAAAGCTATTAGCCCAGCCGACTCCTCCCATCTAGGGGCGGAGCTCCGTAGGGGCGGAGCTTAGCGTGACACAGGAACTTGGGTTGCGCAGGCCATACAATTGGCCCTCCAGGGCGCATCCAGGTCAGTGCGTAGGAGCAAGGTTCCAGAGGTGGGACGCCAAGCACAGCAGGTGGCGCAGATCCAAAGAAGCTAGGACTGCCGCCCACCCGAAAGCTTAGCGCACCTCACCTGTCCTCTGGACCTGACTGTCACCACGCGCAGGACCGCGCCGCCTGCGCCCGCACTCACTTTGCCCCGAAACGGGAGCATCCACCGCAGCGCCGTCGTCGCCATGGTGGGCATTCGTCCACGCAGCCCCAGCGCCTGCCCTGCGCCCCGGGGGGACCACAGCCTGGAGGACCTGGCCCTGCCAAACGCCGCCGACTAGACGAGCCTGCAGACCCTGCAGAGGCCCCGGCGGAGGCCACCTCGCAAAACTCTGCAGCAGCAGCCAACGCCACCGCGCTCACCTCCGTGGTGGTTCTGGCCGCGGGCTGCTCCTTACAGGTACCCATGGATGACGGCGACCTGTGCTACAGCCTGCGCCAAGCCTCGGTCCTGCAAGTGAATCTCCAAGGACACCACCTCATTCTGATCCCTGAGGGCCTCGTGGGAGCCACCGACCAACGCCCAGGAGGCCAGGGAGACTGTCCTGAAGACCCGGAACTGGGCGCCTTCCTGAGACCCCTCGGTGAGAACATGGTCGTCGAGCAGGGATTCTTCTGCGAATTTAAGCCAGAGATCGTCAGAAAAATAGAGGCCTTCGAGGAGCAATGGATGGACCGTCCGGCCGGCCCGCAGGGGCCCATCCCATATCTCCCTGCCTGGCCCCCACCCCTAGGCCAGTGAGGGCGCTCTTCTAATCCCGCCTATGACGTGGATTTCCACCTTCTGAGGCCCTTCCCCACCTCACCGCTGCAACCTCTACCTCCCTCTCCAAGTTCAAGTCCCCAGGTGCATCCTCAGCGCACTCCACGCCCTAGGGGCAAAGCCTGCAGACGTCTGTTCTAGGAAGAAAGGAACTTCTCCCCCACCCCCACCACCGGACCCAACTCCTGGACACTCTCCTGGTGGGGGGCATGCTGGATCACCAGAGACCCCCAATAGTCAGCAATTCTGTGCTGACAATTGTTTTTTTTCTGTCCCCGATTGTAAGGAAATAAAGACATCACGACGAGAAGGCAGATTCCACATTCATCTTGGAAATGGAAAATCTTCAGGGAAACCAAAGGACTGTGTTTTCAGATTTGGGATTCTTCACAGGATCATTCGCTAAACACACACACACACACACACACACACACACACTACACACACCATCTCCCTGCATTTTGTAGACGTTGTTTTTCTCTCAAATGCACTTTTAAACGCGTATCACCATTCCCCACTTTTTCCCCAAGCCAAGAAATCACTGGATTTCTTATGCTGTGAGTTTCCTTCTGTGTTTTCCCATGGATTTAGGAAGACATTTCAGCCATAGCATGTCTAGTTCTTCATTTTTTCCACCTGCTGCCCCAGTGAACTGCCAAGACTATTGATGGTTGCTACATCTGATTGTAAGGTGCTTGTTCTCAGCAGTCTCTTAACCTGTTGAAGAATTCTCTTCCATCTTACTTCTTAACGTAAAGGAGATTTTATTGGAATGTTATCAGATGTTGTCAGCATGCATTGGAATATATTTTTTTAAATATGTTCATCTGGTGATTTAAACCATAGACCGATGGAAATGTTTGCTTTACTGCTATTCCACAGTGTTCTCTACCATTTAAATTGTACCCTGATTTTTTCCTAATGTAAATAAAACTTGTAACATTTGAAATGTTAATTTATTACCATGTTTGCTTCATTTCTATAAAGTAAAATATTACAAAACTGAAGTCAAAGGCTCATTTCATTTCAAAACATCAGTAAATATTCAGATTGACCACTGCACCTTACTAATTTTTATTTTTAATTTTTCGTTGTAGCTGAACAGAACACCTTTATTTTATTTATTCATCTACTTTTTTATGTCATGCTGAGGACTGAACCCAGCGCCTGCATTGGACTAGGCAAGGGTTCTACTGCTGAGCTACAACTCCAACCCCACATTACCAATTCTTTCCTACCTTTTTGTTCTTAACATTCTACTCATTCAGTCTAGCCTCAATTTTCATCTGGCTGAAGAATATCCTTTAATAGATATTTCTACCATGTCCTATGTGTGCTAAAGTATCTTGGTTCTATAAGTTAGAACATGGTTTTGCATGATAAACTCTTGAAATTCTACGCCTGGTTTTATCCCTCCACTCCAGAAACACCAGTGATTCTGCCCCCTAAGGGCCCAGGCAGGTGTTTCCCCACAGAGACACACCACACCACAGCCAAAGCTATTAGCCAGCCGACTCCTCCCATCTAGGGGCGGAGCTCCGTAGGGGCGGAGCTTAGCGTGACACAGGAACTTGGGTTGCGCAGGCCATACAATTGGCCCTCCAGGGCGCATCCAGGTCAGTGCGTAGGAGCAAGGTTCCAGAGTGGGACGCCAAGCACAGCAGTGGGCGCAGATCCAAAGAAGCTAGGACTGCCGCCCACCCGAAAGCTTAGCGCACCTCACCTGTCCTCTGGACCTGACTGTCACCACGCGCAGGACCGCGCCGCCTGCGCCCCGCACTCACTTTGCCCCGAAACGGGAGCATCCACCGCAGCGCCGTCGTCGCCATGGTGGGCATTCGTCCACGCAGCCCCAGCGCCTGCCCTGCGCCCCGGGGGGACCACAGCCTGGAGGACCTGGCCCTGCCAAACGCCGCCGACTAGACGAGCCTGCAGACCCTGCAGAGGCCCCGGCGGAGGCCACCTCGCAAAACTCTGCAGCAGCAGCCAACGCCACCGCGCTCACCTCCGTGGTGGTTCTGGCCGCGGGCTGCTCCCTTACAGGTACCCATGGATGACGGCGACCTGGTGCTACAGCCTGCGCCAAGCTCGGTCCTGCAAGTGAATCTCCAAGGACACCACCTCATTCTGATCCCTGAGGGCCTCGTGGGAGCCACCGACCAACGCCCAGGAGGCCAGGGAGACTGTCCTGAAGACCCGGAACTGGGCGCCTTCCTGAGACCCCTCGGTGAGAACATGGTCGTCGAGCAGGGATTCTTCTGCGAATTTATGCCAGAGATCGTCAGAAAAATAGAGGCCTTCGAGGAGCAATGGATGGACCGTCCGGCCGGCCCGCAGGGGCCCACCATATCTCCCTGCCTGGGCCCCCACCCCTAGGCCAGTGAGGCGCTCTTCTAATCCCGCCTATGACGTGGATTTCCACCTTCTGAGGCCCTTCCCCACCTCACCGCTGCAACCTCTACCTCCCTCTCCAAGTTCAAGTCCCCAGGTGCATCCTCAGCGCTCTCCACGCCCTAGGGGCAAAGCCTGCAGACGTCTGTTCTAGGAAGAAAGGAACTTCTCCCCACCCCACCACCGGGACCCAACTCCTGGACACTCTCCTGGTGGGGGGCATGCTGGATCACCAGAGACCCCCAATAGTCAGCAATTCTGTGCTGACAATTGTTTTTTTTCTGTCCCCGATTGTAAGGAAATAAAGACATCACGACGAGAAGGCAGATTCCACATTTCATCTTGGAAATGGAAAATCTTCAGGGAAACCAAAGACTGTGTTTTCAGATTTGGGGGATTCTTCACAGGATCATTCGCTAAACACACACACACACACACACACACACACACACACACACACATACACACACCATCTCCCTGCATTTTGTAGACGTTGTTTTCTCTCAAATGCACTTTTAAACTCGTATCACCATTCCCCTCTTTTTCCCCCAAGCCAAGAAATCACTGGATTTCTTATGCTGTGAGTTTCCTTCTGTGTTTTCCCATGGATTTAGGAAGACATTCAGCCATAGCATGTCTAGTTCTTCATTTTTCCACCTGCTGCCCCAGTGAACTGCCAAAGACTATTGATGGTTGCTACATCTGATTGTATGGTGCTTGTTCTCAGCAGTCTCTTAACCTGTTGAAGAAATTCTCTTCCAATCTTACTTCTTAACGTAAATGAGATTTATGTGGAATGTTATCAGATGTTGTCAGCATGCATTGGAATATATTTTTTTAAATATGTTCATCTGGTGATTTAAACCAATAGACCGATGGAAATGTTTGCTTTACTGCTATTCCACAGTGTTCTCTACCATTTAAATTGTACCCTGATTTTTTCCTAATGTAAATAAAACTTGTAACATTTGAAATGTTAATTTATTACCATGTTTGCTTCATTTCTATAAAGTAAAATATTACAAAACTGAAGTCAAAGGCTCATTTCATTTCAAAACATCAGTAAATATTCAGATTGACCACTGCACCTTACTAATTTTTATTTTTAATTTTTCGTTGTAGCTGAACAGAACACCTTTATTTTATTTATTCATCTACTTTTTTATGTCATGCTGAGGACTGACCCAGCGCCTGCATGGACTAGGCAAGGGTTCTACTGCTGAGCTACAACTCCAACCCCACATTACCAATTCTTTCCTACCTTTTTTGTTCTTAACATTCTACTCATTCAGTCTAGCCTCAATTTTCATCTGGCTGAAGAATATCCTTTAATAGATATTTCTACCATGTCCTATGTGTGCTAAAGTATCTTGGTTCTATAAGTTAGAACATGGTTTTGCATGATAAACTCTTGAAATTCTACGCCTGGTTTTATCCCTCCACTCCAGAAACACCAGTGATTCTGCCCCCTAAGGGCCCAGGCAGGTGTTTCCCCACAGAGACACACCACACCACAGCCAAAGCTATTAGCCAGCCGACTCCTCCCATCTAGGGGCGGAGCTCCGTAGGGGCGGAGCTTAGCGTGACACAGGAACTTGGGTTGCGCAGGCCATACAATTGGCCCTCCAGGGCGCATCCAGGTCAGTGCGTAGGAGCAAGGTTCCAGAGTGGGACGCCAAGCACAGCAGTGGGCGCAGATCCAAAGAAGCTAGGACTGCCGCCCACCCGAAAGCTTAGCGCACCTCACCTGTCCTCTGGACCTGACTGTCACCACGCGCAGGACCGCGCCGCCTGCGCCCCGCACTCACTTTGCCCCGAAACGGGAGCATCCACCGCAGCGCCGTCGTCGCCATGGTGGGCATTCGTCCACGCAGCCCCAGCGCCTGCCCTGCGCCCCGGGGGGGACCACAGCCTGGAGGACCTGGCCCTGCCAAACGCCGCCGACTAGACGAGCCTGCAGACCCTGCAGAGGCCCCGGCGGAGGCCACCTCGCAAAACTCTGCAGCAGCAGCCAACGCCACCGCGCTCACCTCCGTGGTGGTTCTGGCCGCGGGCTGCTCCTTACAGGTACCCATGGATGACGGCGACCTGGTGCTACAGCCTGCGCCAAGCTCGGTCCTGCAAGTGAATCTCCAAGGACACCACCTCATTCTGATCCCTGAGGGCCTCGTGGGAGCCACCGACCAACGCCCAGGAGGCCAGGGAGACTGTCCTGAAGACCCGGAACTGGGCGCCTTCCTGAGACCCCTCGGTGAGAACATGGTCGTCGAGCAGGGATTCTTCTGCGAATTTATGCCAGAGATCGTCAGAAAAATAGAGGCCTTCGAGGAGCAATGGATGGACCGTCCGGCCGGCCCGCAGGGGCCCATCCCATATCTCCCTGCCTGGGCCCCCACCCCTAGGCCAGTGAGGCGCTCTTCTAATCCCGCCTATGACGTGGATTTCCACCTTCTGAGGCCCTTCCCCACCTCACCGCTGCAACCTCTACCTCCCTCTCCAAGTTCAAGTCCCCAGGTGCATCCTCAGCGCTCTCCACGCCCTAGGGGCAAAGCCTGCAGACGTCTGTTCTAGGAAGAAAGGAACTTCTCCCCACCCCACCACCGGACCCAACTCCTGGGACACTCTCCTGGTGGGGGGCATGCTGGATCACCAGAGACCCCCAATAGTCAGCAATTCTGTGCTGACAATTGTTTTTTTTCTGTCCCCGATTGTAAGGAAATAAAGACATCACGACGAGAAGGCAGATTCCACATTTCATCTTGGAAATGGAAATCTTCAGGGAAACCAAAGACTGTGTTTTCAGATTTGGGGGATTCTTCACAGGATCATTCGCTAAACACACACACACACACACACACACACACACACACACACACACACACCATCTCCCTGCATTTTGTAGACGTTGTTTTCTCTCAAATGCACTTTTAAACTCATATCACCATTCCCCTCTTTTTCCCCCAAGCCAAGAAATCACCTGGATTTCTTATGCTGTGAGTTTCCTTCTGTGTTTTCCCATGGATTTAGGAAGACATTCAGCCATAGCATGTCTAGTTCTTCATTTTTCCACCTGCTGCCCCAGTGAACTGCCAAAGACTATTGATGGGTTGCTACATCTGATTGTATGGTGCTTGTTCTCAGCAGTCTCTTAACCTGTTGAAGAAATTCTCTTCCAATCTTACTTCTTAACGTAAATGAGATTTATGTGGAATGTTATCAGATGTTGTCAGCATGCATTGGAATATATTTTTTAAATATGTTCATCTGGTGATTTAAACCAATAGACCGATGGAAATGTTTGCTTTACTGCTATTCCACAGTGTTCTCTACCATTTAAATTGTACCCTGATTTTTTTCCTAATGTAAATAAAACTTGTAACATTTGAAATGTTAATTTATTACCATGTTTGCTTCATTTCTATAAAGTAAAATATTACAAAACTGAAGTCAAAGGCTCATTTCATTTCAAAACATCAGTAAATATTCAGATTGACCACTGCACCTTACTAATTTTTATTTTAATTTTTCGTTGTAGCTGAACAGAACACCTTTATTTTATTTATTCATCTACTTTTTTATGTCATGCTGAGGACTGAACCCAGCGCCTGCATGGACTAGGCAAGGGTTCTACTGCTGAGCTACAACTCCAACCCCACATTACCAATTCTTTCCTACCTTTTTTGTTCTTAACATTCTACTCATTCAGTCTAGCCTCAATTTTCATCTGGCTGAAGAATATCCTTTAATAGATATTTCTACCATGTCCTATGTGTGCTAAAGTATCTTGGTTCTATAAGTTAGAACATGGTTTTGCATGATAAACTCTTGAAATTCTACGCCTGGTTTTATCCCTCCACTCCAGAAACACCAGTGATTCTGCCCCCTAAGGGCCCAGGCAGGTGTTTCCCCACAGAGACACACCACACCACAGCCAAAGCTATTAGCCAGCCGACTCCTCCCATCTAGGGGCGGAGCTCCGTAGGGGCGGAGCTTAGCGTGACACAGGAACTTGGGTTGCGCAGGCCATACAATTGGCCCTCCAGGGCGCATCCAGGTCAGTGCGTAGGAGCAAGGTTCCAGAGTGGGACGCCAAGCACAGCAGTGGGCGCAGATCCAAAGAAGCTAGGACTGCCGCCCACCCGAAAGCTTAGCGCACCTCACCTGTCCTCTGGACCTGACTGTCACCACGCGCAGGACCGCGCCGCCTGCGCCCCGCACTCACTTTGCCCCGAAACGGGAGCATCCACCGCAGCGCCGTCGTCGCCATGGTGGGCATTCGTCCACGCAGCCCCAGCGCCTGCCCTGCGCCCCGGGGGGGACCACAGCCTGGAGGACCTGGCCCTGCCAAACGCCGCCGACTAGACGAGCCTGCAGACCCTGCAGAGGCCCCGGCCGGAGGCCACCTCGCAAAACTCTGCAGCAGCAGCCAACGCCACCGCGCTCACCTCCGTGGTGGTTCTGGCCGCGGGCTGCTCCTTACAGGTACCCATGGATGACGGCGACCTGGTGCTACAGCCTGCGCCAAGCTCGGTCCTGCAAGTGAATCTCCAAGGACACCACCTCATTCTGATCCCTGAGGGCCTCGTGGGAGCCACCGACCAACGCCCAGGAGGCCAGGGAGACTGTCCTGAAGACCCGGAACTGGGCGCCTTCCTGAGACCCCTCGGTGAGAACATGGTCGTCGAGCAGGGATTCTTCTGCGAATTTATGCCAGAGATCGTCAGAAAAATAGAGGCCTTCGAGGAGCAATGGATGGACCGTCCGGCCGGCCCGCAGGGGCCCATCCCATATCTCCCTGCCTGGGCCCCCACCCCTAGGCCAGTGAGGCGCTCTTCTAATCCCGCCTATGACGTGGATTTCCACCTTCTGAGGCCCTTCCCCACCTCACCGCTGCAACCTCTACCTCCCTCTCCAAGTTCAAGTCCCCAGGTGCATCCTCAGCGCTCTCCACGCCCTAGGGGCAAAGCCTGCAGACGTCTGTTCTAGGAAGAAAGGAACTTCTCCCCACCCCACCACCGGACCCAACTCCTGGGCACTCTCCTGGTGGGGGGCATGCTGGATCACCAGAGACCCCCAATAGTCAGCAATTCTGTGCTGACAATTGTTTTTTTTTCTGTCCCCGATTGTAAGGAAATAAAGACATCACGACGAGAAGGCAGATTCCACATTTCATCTTGGAAATGGAAAATCTTCAGGGAAACAAAGACTGTGTTTTCAGATTTGGGGGATTCTTCACAGGATCATTCGCTAAAACACACACACACACACACACACACACACACACACACACACACACACCATCTCCCTGCATTTTGTAGACGTTGTTTTCTCTCAAATGCACTTTTAAACTCATATCACCATTCCCCTCTTTTTCCCCCAAGCCAAGAAATCACTGGATTTCTTATGCTGTGAGTTTCCTTCTGTGTTTTCCCATGGATTTAGGAAGACATTCAGCCATAGCATGTCTAGTTCTTCATTTTTCCACCTGCTGCCCCAGTGAACTGCAAAGACTATTGATGGTTGCTACATCTGATTGTATGGTGCTTGTTCTCAGCAGTCTCTTAACCTGTTGAAGAAATTCTCTTCCAATCTTACTTCTTAACGTAAATGAGATTTATGTGGAATGTTATCAGATGTTGTCAGCATGCATTGGAATATATTTTTTAAATATGTTCATCTGGTGATTTAAACCAATAGACCGATGGAAATGTTTGCTTTACTGCTATTCCACAGTGTTCTCTACCATTTAAATTGTACCCTGATTTTTTTCCTAATGTAAATAAAACTTGTAACATTTGAAATGTTAATTTATTACCATGTTTGCTTCATTTCTATAAAGTAAAATATTACAAAACTGAAGTCAAAGGCTCATTTCATTTCAAAACATCAGTAAATATTCAGATTGACCACTGCACCTTACTAATTTTTATTTTTAATTTTTCGTTGTAGCTGAACAGAACACCTTTATTTTATTTATTCATCTACTTTTTTATGTCATGCTGAGGACTGAACCCAGCGCCTGCATGGACTAGGCAAGGGTTCTACTGCTGAGCTACAACTCCAACCCCACATTACCAATTCTTTCCTACCTTTTTTGTTCTTAACATTCTACTCATTCAGTCTAGCCTCAATTTTCATCTGGCTGAAGAATATCCTTTAATAGATATTTCTACCATGTCCTATGTGTGCTAAAGTATCTTGGTTCTATAAGTTAGAACATGGTTTTGCATGATAAACTCTTGAAATTCTACGCCTGGTTTTATCCCTCCACTCCAGAAACACCAGTGATTCTGCCCCCTAAGGGCCCAGGCAGGTGTTTCCCCACAGAGACACACCACACCACAGCCAAAGCTATTAGCCAGCCGACTCCTCCCATCTAGGGGCGGAGCTCCGTAGGGGCGGAGCTTAGCGTGACACAGGAACTTGGGTTGCGCAGGCCATACAATTGGCCCTCCAGGGCGCATCCAGGTCAGTGCGTAGGAGCAAGGTTCCAGAGTGGGACGCCAAGCACAGCAGTGGGCGCAGATCCAAAGAAGCTAGGACTGCCGCCCACCCGAAAGCTTAGCGCACCTCACCTGTCCTCTGGACCTGACTGTCACCACGCGCAGGACCGCGCCGCCTGCGCCCCGCACTCACTTTGCCCCGAAACGGGAGCATCCACCGCAGCGCCGTCGTCGCCATGGTGGGCATTCGTCCACGCAGCCCCAGCGCCTGCCCTGCGCCCCGGGGGGGACCACAGCCTGGAGGACCTGGCCCTGCCAAACGCCGCCGACTAGACGAGCCTGCAGACCCTGCAGAGGCCCCGGCGGAGGCCACCTCGCAAAACTCTGCAGCAGCAGCCAACGCCACCGCGCTCACCTCCGTGGTGGTTCTGGCCGCGGGCTGCTCCTTACAGGTACCCATGGATGACGGCGACCTGGTGCTACAGCCTGCGCCAAGCTCGGTCCTGCAAGTGAATCTCCAAGGACACCACCTCATTCTGATCCCTGAGGGCCTCGTGGGAGCCACCGACCAACGCCCAGGAGGCCAGGGAGACTGTCCTGAAGACCCGGAACTGGGCGCCTTCCTGAGACCCCTCGGTGAGAACATGGTCGTCGAGCAGGGATTCTTCTGCGAATTTATGCCAGAGATCGTCAGAAAAATAGAGGCCTTCGAGGAGCAATGGATGGACCGTCCGGCCGGCCCGCAGGGGCCCATCCCATATCTCCCTGCCTGGGCCCCCACCCCTAGGCCAGTGAGGCGCTCTTCTAATCCCGCCTATGACGTGGATTTCCACCTTCTGAGGCCCTTCCCCACCTCACCGCTGCAACCTCTACCTCCCTCTCCAAGTTCAAGTCCCCAGGTGCATCCTCAGCGCTCTCCACGCCCTAGGGGCAAAGCCTGCAGACGTCTGTTCTAGGAAGAAAGGAACTTCTCCCCACCCCACCACCGGACCCAACTCCTGGACACTCTCCTGGTGGGGGGCATGCTGGATCACCAGAGACCCCCAATAGTCAGCAATTCTGTGCTGACAATTGTTTTTTTTCTGTCCCCGATTGTAAGGAAATAAAGACATCACGACGAGAAGGCAGATTCCACATTTCATCTTGGAAATGGAAAATCTTCAGGGAAACCAAAGACTGTGTTTTCAGATTTGGGGGATTCTTCACAGGATCATTCGCTAAACACACACACACACACACACACACACACACACACACACACATACACACACCATCTCCCTGCATTTTGTAGACGTTGTTTTCTCTCAAATGCACTTTTAAACTCGTATCACCATTCCCCTCTTTTTCCCCCAAGCCAAGAAATCACTGGATTTCTTATGCTGTGAGTTTCCTTCTGTGTTTTCCCATGGATTTAGGAAGACATTCAGCCATAGCATGTCTAGTTCTTCATTTTTCCACCTGCTGCCCCAGTGAACTGCCAAAGACTATTGATGGTTGCTACATCTGATTGTATGGTGCTTGTTCTCAGCAGTCTCTTAACCTGTTGAAGAAATTCTCTTCCAATCTTACTTCTTAACGTAAATGAGATTTATGTGGAATGTTATCAGATGTTGTCAGCATGCATTGGAATATATTTTTTTAAATATGTTCATCTGGTGATTTAAACCAATAGACCGATGGAAATGTTTGCTTTACTGCTATTCCACAGTGTTCTCTACCATTTAAATTGTACCCTGATTTTTTCCTAATGTAAATAAAACTTGTAACATTTGAAATGTTAATTTATTACCATGTTTGCTTCATTTCTATAAAGTAAAATATTACAAAACTGAAGTCAAAGGCTCATTTCATTTCAAAACATCAGTAAATATTCAGATTGACCACTGCACCTTACTAATTTTTATTTTTAATTTTTCGTTGTAGCTGAACAGAACACCTTTATTTTATTTATTCATCTACTTTTTTATGTCATGCTGAGGACTGAACCCAGCGCCTGCATGGACTAGGCAAGGGTTCTACTGCTGAGCTACAACTCCAACCCCACATTACCAATTCTTTCCTACCTTTTTTGTTCTTAACATTCTACTCATTCAGTCTAGCCTCAATTTTCATCTGGCTGAAGAATATCCTTTAATAGATATTTCTACCATGTCCTATGTGTGCTAAAGTATCTTGGTTCTATAAGTTAGAACATGGTTTTGCATGATAAACTCTTGAAATTCTACGCCTGGTTTTATCCCTCCACTCCAGAAACACCAGTGATTCTGCCCCCTAAGGGCCCAGGCAGGTGTTTCCCCACAGAGACACACCACACCACAGCCAAAGCTATTAGCCAGCCGACTCCTCCCATCTAGGGGCGGAGCTCCGTAGGGGCGGAGCTTAGCGTGACACAGGAACTTGGGTTGCGCAGGCCATACAATTGGCCCTCCAGGGCGCATCCAGGTCAGTGCGTAGGAGCAAGGTTCCAGAGTGGGACGCCAAGCACAGCAGTGGGCGCAGATCCAAAGAAGCTAGGACTGCCGCCCACCCGAAAGCTTAGCGCACCTCACCTGTCCTCTGGACCTGACTGTCACCACGCGCAGGACCGCGCCGCCTGCGCCCCGCACTCACTTTGCCCCGAAACGGGAGCATCCACCGCAGCGCCGTCGTCGCCATGGTGGGCATTCGTCCACGCAGCCCCAGCGCCTGCCCTGCGCCCCGGGGGGGACCACAGCCTGGAGGACCTGGCCCTGCCAAACGCCGCCGACTAGACGAGCCTGCAGACCCTGCAGAGGCCCCGGCGGAGGCCACCTCGCAAAACTCTGCAGCAGCAGCCAACGCCACCGCGCTCACCTCCGTGGTGGTTCTGGCCGCGGGCTGCTCCTTACAGGTACCCATGGATGACGGCGACCTGGTGCTACAGCCTGCGCCAAGCTCGGTCCTGCAAGTGAATCTCCAAGGACACCACCTCATTCTGATCCCTGAGGGCCTCGTGGGAGCCACCGACCAACGCCCAGGAGGCCAGGGAGACTGTCCTGAAGACCCGGAACTGGGCGCCTTCCTGAGACCCCTCGGTGAGAACATGGTCGTCGAGCAGGGATTCTTCTGCGAATTTATGCCAGAGATCGTCAGAAAAATAGAGGCCTTCGAGGAGCAATGGATGGACCGTCCGGCCGGCCCGCAGGGGCCCATCCCATATCTCCCTGCCTGGGCCCCCACCCCTAGGCCAGTGAGGCGCTCTTCTAATCCCGCCTATGACGTGGATTTCCACCTTCTGAGGCCCTTCCCCACCTCACCGCTGCAACCTCTACCTCCCTCTCCAAGTTCAAGTCCCCAGGTGCATCCTCAGCGCTCTCCACGCCCTAGGGGCAAAGCCTGCAGACGTCTGTTCTAGGAAGAAAGGAACTTCTCCCCACCCCACCACCGGACCCAACTCCTGGACACTCTCCTGGTGGGGGGCATGCTGGATCACCAGAGACCCCCAATAGTCAGCAATTCTGTGCTGACAATTGTTTTTTTTCTGTCCCCGATTGTAAGGAAATAAAGACATCACGACGAGAAGGCAGATTCCACATTTCATCTTGGAAATGGAAAATCTTCAGGGAAACCAAAGACTGTGTTTTCAGATTTGGGGGATTCTTCACAGGATCATTCGCTAAACACACACACACACACACACACACACACACACACACACACACCATCTCCCTGCATTTTGTAGACGTTGTTTTCTCTCAAATGCACTTTTAAACTCGTATCACCATTCCCCTCTTTTTCCCCCAAGCCAAGAAATCACTGGATTTCTTATGCTGTGAGTTTCCTTCTGTGTTTTCCCATGGATTTAGGAAGACATTCAGCCATAGCATGTCTAGTTCTTCATTTTTCCACCTGCTGCCCCAGTGAACTGCCAAAGACTATTGATGGTTGCTACATCTGATTGTATGGTGCTTGTTCTCAGCAGTCTCTTAACCTGTTGAAGAAATTCTCTTCCAATCTTACTTCTTAACGTAAATGAGATTTATGTGGAATGTTATCAGATGTTGTCAGCATGCATTGGAATATATTTTTTTAAATATGTTCATCTGGTGATTTAAACCAATAGACCGATGGAAATGTTTGCTTTACTGCTATTCCACAGTGTTCTCTACCATTTAAATTGTACCCTGATTTTTTTCCTAATGTAAATAAAACTTGTAACATTTGAAATGTTAATTTATTACCATGTTTGCTTCATTTCTATAAAGTAAAATATTACAAAACTGAAGTCAAAGGCTCATTTCATTTCAAAACATCAGTAAATATTCAGATTGACCACTGCACCTTACTAATTTTTATTTTTAATTTTTCGTTGTAGCTGAACAGAACACCTTTATTTTATTTATTCATCTACTTTTTTATGTCATGCTGAGGACTGAACCCAGCGCCTGCATGGACTAGGCAAGGGTTCTACTGCTGAGCTACAACTCCAACCCCACATTACCAATTCTTTCCTACCTTTTTTGTTCTTAACATTCTACTCATTCAGTCTAGCCTCAATTTTCATCTGGCTGAAGAATATCCTTTAATAGATATTTCTACCATGTCCTATGTGTGCTAAAGTATCTTGGTTCTATAAGTTAGAACATGGTTTTGCATGATAAACTCTTGAAATTCTACGCCTGGTTTTATCCCTCCACTCCAGAAACACCAGTGATTCTGCCCCCTAAGGGCCCAGGCAGGTGTTTCCCCACAGAGACACACCACACCACAGCCAAAGCTATTAGCCAGCCGACTCCTCCCATCTAGGGGCGGAGCTCCGTAGGGGCGGAGCTTAGCGTGACACAGGAACTTGGGTTGCGCAGGCCATACAATTGGCCCTCCAGGGCGCATCCAGGTCAGTGCGTAGGAGCAAGGTTCCAGAGTGGGACGCCAAGCACAGCAGTGGGCGCAGATCCAAAGAAGCTAGGACTGCCGCCCACCCGAAAGCTTAGCGCACCTCACCTGTCCTCTGGACCTGACTGTCACCACGCGCAGGACCGCGCCGCCTGCGCCCCGCACTCACTTTGCCCCGAAACGGGAGCATCCACCGCAGCGCCGTCGTCGCCATGGTGGGCATTCGTCCACGCAGCCCCAGCGCCTGCCCTGCGCCCCGGGGGGGACCACAGCCTGGAGGACCTGGCCCTGCCAAACGCCGCCGACTAGACGAGCCTGCAGACCCTGCAGAGGCCCCGGCGGAGGCCACCTCGCAAAACTCTGCAGCAGCAGCCAACGCCACCGCGCTCACCTCCGTGGTGGTTCTGGCCGCGGGCTGCTCCTTACAGGTACCCATGGATGACGGCGACCTGGTGCTACAGCCTGCGCCAAGCTCGGTCCTGCAAGTGAATCTCCAAGGACACCACCTCATTCTGATCCCTGAGGGCCTCGTGGGAGCCACCGACCAACGCCCAGGAGGCCAGGGAGACTGTCCTGAAGACCCGGAACTGGGCGCCTTCCTGAGACCCCTCGGTGAGAACATGGTCGTCGAGCAGGGATTCTTCTGCGAATTTATGCCAGAGATCGTCAGAAAAATAGAGGCCTTCGAGGAGCAATGGATGGACCGTCCGGCCGGCCCGCAGGGGCCCATCCCATATCTCCCTGCCTGGGCCCCCACCCCTAGGCCAGTGAGGCGCTCTTCTAATCCCGCCTATGACGTGGATTTCCACCTTCTGAGGCCCTTCCCCACCTCACCGCTGCAACCTCTACCTCCCTCTCCAAGTTCAAGTCCCCAGGTGCATCCTCAGCGCTCTCCACGCCCTAGGGGCAAAGCCTGCAGACGTCTGTTCTAGGAAGAAAGGAACTTCTCCCCACCCCACCACCGGACCCAACTCCTGGACACTCTCCTGGTGGGGGGCATGCTGGATCACCAGAGACCCCCAATAGTCAGCAATTCTGTGCTGACAATTGTTTTTTTTCTGTCCCCGATTGTAAGGAAATAAAGACATCACGACGAGAAGGCAGATTCCACATTTCATCTTGGAAATGGAAAATCTTCAGGGAAACCAAAGACTGTGTTTTCAGATTTGGGGGATTCTTCACAGGATCATTCGCTAAACACACACACACACACACACACACACACACACACACACACACATACACACACCATCTCCCTGCATTTTGTAGACGTTGTTTTCTCTCAAATGCACTTTTAAACTCGTATCACCATTCCCCTCTTTTTCCCCCAAGCCAAGAAATCACTGGATTTCTTATGCTGTGAGTTTCCTTCTGTGTTTTCCCATGGATTTAGGAAGACATTCAGCCATAGCATGTCTAGTTCTTCATTTTTCCACCTGCTGCCCCAGTGAACTGCCAAAGACTATTGATGGTTGCTACATCTGATTGTATGGTGCTTGTTCTCAGCAGTCTCTTAACCTGTTGAAGAAATTCTCTTCCAATCTTACTTCTTAACGTAAATGAGATTTATGTGGAATGTTATCAGATGTTGTCAGCATGCATTGGAATATATTTTTTTAAATATGTTCATCTGGTGATTTAAACCAATAGACCGATGGAAATGTTTGCTTTACTGCTATTCCACAGTGTTCTCTACCATTTAAATTGTACCCTGATTTTTTCCTAATGTAAATAAAACTTGTAACATTTGAAATGTTAATTTATTACCATGTTTGCTTCATTTCTATAAAGTAAAATATTACAAAACTGAAGTCAAAGGCTCATTTCATTTCAAAACATCAGTAAATATTCAGATTGACCACTGCACCTTACTAATTTTTATTTTTAATTTTTCGTTGTAGCTGAACAGAACACCTTTATTTTATTTATTCATCTACTTTTTTATGTCATGCTGAGGACTGAACCCAGCGCCTGCATGGACTAGGCAAGGGTTCTACTGCTGAGCTACAACTCCAACCCCACATTACCAATTCTTTCCTACCTTTTTTGTTCTTAACATTCTACTCATTCAGTCTAGCCTCAATTTTCATCTGGCTGAAGAATATCCTTTAATAGATATTTCTACCATGTCCTATGTGTGCTAAAGTATCTTGGTTCTATAAGTTAGAACATGGTTTTGCATGATAAACTCTTGAAATTCTACGCCTGGTTTTATCCCTCCACTCCAGAAACACCAGTGATTCTGCCCCCTAAGGGCCCAGGCAGGTGTTTCCCCACAGAGACACACCACACCACAGCCAAAGCTATTAGCCAGCCGACTCCTCCCATCTAGGGGCGGAGCTCCGTAGGGGCGGAGCTTAGCGTGACACAGGAACTTGGGTTGCGCAGGCCATACAATTGGCCCTCCAGGGCGCATCCAGGTCAGTGCGTAGGAGCAAGGTTCCAGAGTGGGACGCCAAGCACAGCAGTGGGCGCAGATCCAAAGAAGCTAGGACTGCCGCCCACCCGAAAGCTTAGCGCACCTCACCTGTCCTCTGGACCTGACTGTCACCACGCGCAGGACCGCGCCGCCTGCGCCCCGCACTCACTTTGCCCCGAAACGGGAGCATCCACCGCAGCGCCGTCGTCGCCATGGTGGGCATTCGTCCACGCAGCCCCAGCGCCTGCCCTGCGCCCCGGGGGGGACCACAGCCTGGAGGACCTGGCCCTGCCAAACGCCGCCGACTAGACGAGCCTGCAGACCCTGCAGAGGCCCCGGCGGAGGCCACCTCGCAAAACTCTGCAGCAGCAGCCAACGCCACCGCGCTCACCTCCGTGGTGGTTCTGGCCGCGGGCTGCTCCTTACAGGTACCCATGGATGACGGCGACCTGGTGCTACAGCCTGCGCCAAGCTCGGTCCTGCAAGTGAATCTCCAAGGACACCACCTCATTCTGATCCCTGAGGGCCTCGTGGGAGCCACCGACCAACGCCCAGGAGGCCAGGGAGACTGTCCTGAAGACCCGGAACTGGGCGCCTTCCTGAGACCCCTCGGTGAGAACATGGTCGTCGAGCAGGGATTCTTCTGCGAATTTATGCCAGAGATCGTCAGAAAAATAGAGGCCTTCGAGGAGCAATGGATGGACCGTCCGGCCGGCCCGCAGGGGCCCATCCCATATCTCCCTGCCTGGGCCCCCACCCCTAGGCCAGTGAGGCGCTCTTCTAATCCCGCCTATGACGTGGATTTCCACCTTCTGAGGCCCTTCCCCACCTCACCGCTGCAACCTCTACCTCCCTCTCCAAGTTCAAGTCCCCAGGTGCATCCTCAGCGCTCTCCACGCCCTAGGGGCAAAGCCTGCAGACGTCTGTTCTAGGAAGAAAGGAACTTCTCCCCACCCCACCACCGGACCCAACTCCTGGACACTCTCCTGGTGGGGGGCATGCTGGATCACCAGAGACCCCCAATAGTCAGCAATTCTGTGCTGACAATTGTTTTTTTTTCTGTCCCCGATTGTAAGGAAATAAAGACATCACGACGAGAAGGCAGATTCCACATTTCATCTTGGAAATGGAAAATCTTCAGGGAAACCAAAGACTGTGTTTTCAGATTTGGGGGATTCTTCACAGGATCATTCGCTAAACACACACACACACACACACACACACACACACACACACACACACACCATCTCCCTGCATTTTGTAGACGTTGTTTTCTCTCAAATGCACTTTTAAACTCATATCACCATTCCCCTCTTTTTCCCCCAAGCCAAGAAATCACTGGATTTCTTATGCTGTGAGTTTCCTTCTGTGTTTTCCCATGGATTTAGGAAGACATTCAGCCATAGCATGTCTAGTTCTTCATTTTTCCACCTGCTGCCCCAGTGAACTGCCAAAGACTATTGATGGTTGCTACATCTGATTGTATGGTGCTTGTTCTCAGCAGTCTCTTAACCTGTTGAAGAAATTCTCTTCCAATCTTACTTCTTAACGTAAATGAGATTTATGTGGAATGTTATCAGATGTTGTCAGCATGCATTGGAATATATTTTTTTAAATATGTTCATCTGGTGATTTAAACCAATAGACCGATGGAAATGTTTGCTTTACTGCTATTCCACAGTGTTCTCTACCATTTAAATTGTACCCTGATTTTTTTCCTAATGTAAATAAAACTTGTAACATTTGAAATGTTAATTTATTACCATGTTTGCTTCATTTCTATAAAGTAAAATATTACAAAACTGAAGTCAAAGGCTCATTTCATTTCAAAACATCAGTAAATATTCAGATTGACCACTGCACCTTACTAATTTTTATTTTTAATTTTTCGTTGTAGCTGAACAGAACACCTTTATTTTATTTATTCATCTACTTTTTTATGTCATGCTGAGGACTGAACCCAGCGCCTGCATGGACTAGGCAAGGGTTCTACTGCTGAGCTACAACTCCAACCCCACATTACCAATTCTTTCCTACCTTTTTTGTTCTTAACATTCTACTCATTCAGTCTAGCCTCAATTTTCATCTGGCTGAAGAATATCCTTTAATAGATATTTCTACCATGTCCTATGTGTGCTAAAGTATCTTGGTTCTATAAGTTAGAACATGGTTTTGCATGATAAACTCTTGAAATTCTACGCCTGGTTTTATCCCTCCACTCCAGAAACACCAGTGATTCTGCCCCCTAAGGGCCCAGGCAGGTGTTTCCCCACAGAGACACACCACACCACAGCCAAAGCTATTAGCCAGCCGACTCCTCCCATCTAGGGGCGGAGCTCCGTAGGGGCGGAGCTTAGCGTGACACAGGAACTTGGGTTGCGCAGGCCATACAATTGGCCCTCCAGGGCGCATCCAGGTCAGTGCGTAGGAGCAAGGTTCCAGAGTGGGACGCCAAGCACAGCAGTGGGCGCAGATCCAAAGAAGCTAGGACTGCCGCCCACCCGAAAGCTTAGCGCACCTCACCTGTCCTCTGGACCTGACTGTCACCACGCGCAGGACCGCGCCGCCTGCGCCCCGCACTCACTTTGCCCCGAAACGGGAGCATCCACCGCAGCGCCGTCGTCGCCATGGTGGGCATTCGTCCACGCAGCCCCAGCGCCTGCCCTGCGCCCCGGGGGGGACCACAGCCTGGAGGACCTGGCCCTGCCAAACGCCGCCGACTAGACGAGCCTGCAGACCCTGCAGAGGCCCCGGCGGAGGCCACCTCGCAAAACTCTGCAGCAGCAGCCAACGCCACCGCGCTCACCTCCGTGGTGGTTCTGGCCGCGGGCTGCTCCTTACAGGTACCCATGGATGACGGCGACCTGGTGCTACAGCCTGCGCCAAGCTCGGTCCTGCAAGTGAATCTCCAAGGACACCACCTCATTCTGATCCCTGAGGGCCTCGTGGGAGCCACCGACCAACGCCCAGGAGGCCAGGGAGACTGTCCTGAAGACCCGGAACTGGGCGCCTTCCTGAGACCCCTCGGTGAGAACATGGTCGTCGAGCAGGGATTCTTCTGCGAATTTATGCCAGAGATCGTCAGAAAAATAGAGGCCTTCGAGGAGCAATGGATGGACCGTCCGGCCGGCCCGCAGGGGCCCATCCCATATCTCCCTGCCTGGGCCCCCACCCCTAGGCCAGTGAGGCGCTCTTCTAATCCCGCCTATGACGTGGATTTCCACCTTCTGAGGCCCTTCCCCACCTCACCGCTGCAACCTCTACCTCCCTCTCCAAGTTCAAGTCCCCAGGTGCATCCTCAGCGCTCTCCACGCCCTAGGGGCAAAGCCTGCAGACGTCTGTTCTAGGAAGAAAGGAACTTCTCCCCACCCCACCACCGGACCCAACTCCTGGACACTCTCCTGGTGGGGGGCATGCTGGATCACCAGAGACCCCCAATAGTCAGCAATTCTGTGCTGACAATTGTTTTTTTTCTGTCCCCGATTGTAAGGAAATAAAGACATCACGACGAGAAGGCAGATTCCACATTTCATCTTGGAAATGGAAAATCTTCAGGGAAACCAAAGACTGTGTTTTCAGATTTGGGGGATTCTTCGCAGGATCATTCGCTAAACACACACACACACACACACACACACACACACACACACACACATACACACACCATCTCCCTGCATTTTGTAGACGTTGTTTTCTCTCAAATGCACTTTTAAACTCATATCACCATTCCCCTCTTTTTCCCCCAAGCCAAGAAATCACTGGATTTCTTATGCTGTGAGTTTCCTTCTGTGTTTTCCCATGGATTTAGGAAGACATTCAGCCATAGCATGTCTAGTTCTTCATTTTTCCACCTGCTGCCCCAGTGAACTGCCAAAGACTATTGATGGTTGCTACATCTGATTGTATGGTGCTTGTTCTCAGCAGTCTCTTAACCTGTTGAAGAAATTCTCTTCCAATCTTACTTCTTAACGTAAATGAGATTTATGTGGAATGTTATCAGATGTTGTCAGCATGCATTGGAATATATTTTTTTAAATATGTTCATCTGGTGATTTAAACCAATAGACCGATGGAAATGTTTGCTTTACTGCTATTCCACAGTGTTCTCTACCATTTAAATTGTACCCTGATTTTTTCCTAATGTAAATAAAACTTGTAACATTTGAAATGTTAATTTATTACCATGTTTGCTTCATTTCTATAAAGTAAAATATTACAAAACTGAAGTCAAAGGCTCATTTCATTTCAAAACATCAGTAAATATTCAGATTGACCACTGCACCTTACTAATTTTTATTTTTAATTTTTCGTTGTAGCTGAACAGAACACCTTTATTTTATTTATTCATCTACTTTTTTATGTCATGCTGAGGACTGAACCCAGCGCCTGCATGGACTAGGCAAGGGTTCTACTGCTGAGCTACAACTCCAACCCCACATTACCAATTCTTTCCTACCTTTTTTGTTCTTAACATTCTACTCATTCAGTCTAGCCTCAATTTTCATCTGGCTGAAGAATATCCTTTAATAGATATTTCTACCATGTCCTATGTGTGCTAAAGTATCTTGGTTCTATAAGTTAGAACATGGTTTTGCATGATAAACTCTTGAAATTCTACGCCTGGTTTTATCCCTCCACTCCAGAAACACCAGTGATTCTGCCCCCTAAGGGCCCAGGCAGGTGTTTCCCCACAGAGACACACCACACCACAGCCAAAGCTATTAGCCAGCCGACTCCTCCCATCTAGGGGCGGAGCTCCGTAGGGGCGGAGCTTAGCGTGACACAGGAACTTGGGTTGCGCAGGCCATACAATTGGCCCTCCAGGGCGCATCCAGGTCAGTGCGTAGGAGCAAGGTTCCAGAGTGGGACGCCAAGCACAGCAGTGGGCGCAGATCCAAAGAAGCTAGGACTGCCGCCCACCCGAAAGCTTAGCGCACCTCACCTGTCCTCTGGACCTGACTGTCACCACGCGCAGGACCGCGCCGCCTGCGCCCCGCACTCACTTTGCCCCGAAACGGGAGCATCCACCGCAGCGCCGTCGTCGCCATGGTGGGCATTCGTCCACGCAGCCCCAGCGCCTGCCCTGCGCCCCGGGGGGGACCACAGCCTGGAGGACCTGGCCCTGCCAAACGCCGCCGACTAGACGAGCCTGCAGACCCTGCAGAGGCCCCGGCGGAGGCCACCTCGCAAAACTCTGCAGCAGCAGCCAACGCCACCGCGCTCACCTCCGTGGTGGTTCTGGCCGCGGGCTGCTCCTTACAGGTACCCATGGATGACGGCGACCTGGTGCTACAGCCTGCGCCAAGCTCGGTCCTGCAAGTGAATCTCCAAGGACACCACCTCATTCTGATCCCTGAGGGCCTCGTGGGAGCCACCGACCAACGCCCAGGAGGCCAGGGAGACTGTCCTGAAGACCCGGAACTGGGCGCCTTCCTGAGACCCCTCGGTGAGAACATGGTCGTCGAGCAGGGATTCTTCTGCGAATTTATGCCAGAGATCGTCAGAAAAATAGAGGCCTTCGAGGAGCAATGGATGGACCGTCCGGCCGGCCCGCAGGGGCCCATCCCATATCTCCCTGCCTGGGCCCCCACCCCTAGGCCAGTGAGGCGCTCTTCTAATCCCGCCTATGACGTGGATTTCCACCTTCTGAGGCCCTTCCCCACCTCACCGCTGCAACCTCTACCTCCCTCTCCAAGTTCAAGTCCCCAGGTGCATCCTCAGCGCTCTCCACGCCCTAGGGGCAAAGCCTGCAGACGTCTGTTCTAGGAAGAAAGGAACTTCTCCCCACCCCACCACCGGACCCAACTCCTGGACACTCTCCTGGTGGGGGGCATGCTGGATCACCAGAGACCCCCAATAGTCAGCAATTCTGTGCTGACAATTGTTTTTTTTCTGTCCCCGATTGTAAGGAAATAAAGACATCACGACGAGAAGGCAGATTCCACATTTCATCTTGGAAATGGAAAATCTTCAGGGAAACCAAAGACTGTGTTTTCAGATTTGGGGGATTCTTCGCAGGATCATTCGCTAAACACACACACACACACACACACACACACACACACACACACACATACACACACCATCTCCCTGCATTTTGTAGACGTTGTTTTCTCTCAAATGCACTTTTAAACTCGTATCACCATTCCCCTCTTCTTCCCCCAAGCCAAGAAATCACTGGATTTCTTATGCTGTGAGTTTCCTTCTGTGTTTTCCCATGGATTTAGGAAGACATTCAGCCATAGCATGTCTAGTTCTTCATTTTTCCACCTGCTGCCCCAGTGAACTGCCAAAGACTATTGATGGTTGCTACATCTGATTGTATGGTGCTTGTTCTCAGCAGTCTCTTAACCTGTTGAAGAAATTCTCTTCCAATCTTACTTCTTAACGTAAATGAGATTTATGTGGAATGTTATCAGATGTTGTCAGCATGCATTGGAATATATTTTTTTAAATATGTTCATCTGGTGATTTAAACCAATAGACCGATGGAAATGTTTGCTTTACTGCTATTCCACAGTGTTCTCTACCATTTAAATTGTACCCTGATTTTTTCCTAATGTAAATAAAACTTGTAACATTTGAAATGTTAATTTATTACCATGTTTGCTTCATTTCTATAAAGTAAAATATTACAAAACTGAAGTCAAAGGCTCATTTCATTTCAAAACATCAGTAAATATTCAGATTGACCACTGCACCTTACTAATTTTTATTTTTAATTTTTCGTTGTAGCTGAACAGAACACCTTTATTTTATTTATTCATCTACTTTTTTATGTCATGCTGAGGACTGAACCCAGCGCCTGCATGGACTAGGCAAGGGTTCTACTGCTGAGCTACAACTCCAACCCCACATTACCAATTCTTTCCTACCTTTTTTGTTCTTAACATTCTACTCATTCAGTCTAGCCTCAATTTTCATCTGGCTGAAGAATATCCTTTAATAGATATTTCTACCATGTCCTATGTGTGCTAAAGTATCTTGGTTCTATAAGTTAGAACATGGTTTTGCATGATAAACTCTTGAAATTCTACGCCTGGTTTTATCCCTCCACTCCAGAAACACCAGTGATTCTGCCCCCTAAGGGCCCAGGCAGGTGTTTCCCCACAGAGACACACCACACCACAGCCAAAGCTATTAGCCAGCCGACTCCTCCCATCTAGGGGCGGAGCTCCGTAGGGGCGGAGCTTAGCGTGACACAGGAACTTGGGTTGCGCAGGCCATACAATTGGCCCTCCAGGGCGCATCCAGGTCAGTGCGTAGGAGCAAGGTTCCAGAGTGGGACGCCAAGCACAGCAGTGGGCGCAGATCCAAAGAAGCTAGGACTGCCGCCCACCCGAAAGCTTAGCGCACCTCACCTGTCCTCTGGACCTGACTGTCACCACGCGCAGGACCGCGCCGCCTGCGCCCCGCACTCACTTTGCCCCGAAACGGGAGCATCCACCGCAGCGCCGTCGTCGCCATGGTGGGCATTCGTCCACGCAGCCCCAGCGCCTGCCCTGCGCCCCGGGGGGGACCACAGCCTGGAGGACCTGGCCCTGCCAAACGCCGCCGACTAGACGAGCCTGCAGACCCTGCAGAGGCCCCGGCGGAGGCCACCTCGCAAAACTCTGCAGCAGCAGCCAACGCCACCGCGCTCACCTCCGTGGTGGTTCTGGCCGCGGGCTGCTCCTTACAGGTACCCATGGATGACGGCGACCTGGTGCTACAGCCTGCGCCAAGCTCGGTCCTGCAAGTGAATCTCCAAGGACACCACCTCATTCTGATCCCTGAGGGCCTCGTGGGAGCCACCGACCAACGCCCAGGAGGCCAGGGAGACTGTCCTGAAGACCCGGAACTGGGCGCCTTCCTGAGACCCCTCGGTGAGAACATGGTCGTCAAGCAGGGATTCTTCTGCGAATTTATGCCAGAGATCGTCAGAAAAATAGAGGCCTTCGAGGAGCAATGGATGGACCGTCCGGCCGGCCCGCAGGGGCCCATCCCATATCTCCCTGCCTGGGCCCCCACCCCTAGGCCAGTGAGGCGCTCTTCTAATCCCGCCTATGACGTGGATTTCCACCTTCTGAGGCCCTTCCCCACCTCACCACTGCAACCTCTACCTCCCTCTCCAAGTTCAAGTCCCCAGGTGCATCCTCAGCGCTCTCCACGCCCTAGGGGCAAAGCCTGCAGACGTCTGTTCTAGGAAGAAAGGAACTTCTCCCCACCCCACCACCGGACCCAACTCCTGGACACTCTCCTGGTGGGGGGCATGCTGGATCACCAGAGACCCCCAATAGTCAGCAATTCTGTGCTGACAATTGTTTTTTTTCTGTCCCCGATTGTAAGGAAATAAAGACATCACGACGAGAAGGCAGATTCCACATTTCATCTTGGAAATGGAAAATCTTCAGGGAAACCAAAGACTGTGTTTTCAGATTTGGGGGATTCTTCGCAGGATCATTCGCTAACACACACACACACACACACACACACACACACACACACACACACCATCTCCCTGCATTTTGTAGACGTTGTTTTCTCTCAAATGCACTTTTAAACTCATATCACCATTCCCCTCTTTTTCCCCCAAGCCAAGAAATCACTGGATTTCTTATGCTGTGAGTTTCCTTCTGTGTTTTCCCATGGATTTAGGAAGACATTCAGCCATAGCATGTCTAGTTCTTCATTTTTCCACCTGCTGCCCCAGTGAACTGCCAAAGACTATTGATGGTTGCTACATCTGATTGTATGGTGCTTGTTCTCAGCAGTCTCTTAACCTGTTGAAGAAATTCTCTTCCAATCTTACTTCTTAACGTAAATGAGATTTATGTGGAATGTTATCAGATGTTGTCAGCATGCATTGGAATATATTTTTTTAAATATGTTCATCTGGTGATTTAAACCAATAGACCGATGGAAATGTTTGCTTTACTGCTATTCCACAGTGTTCTCTACCATTTAAATTGTACCCTGATTTTTTCCTAATGTAAATAAAACTTGTAACATTTGAAATGTTAATTTATTACCATGTTTGCTTCATTTCTATAAAGTAAAATATTACAAAACTGAAGTCAAAGGCTCATTTCATTTCAAAACATCAGTAAATATTCAGATTGACCACTGCACCTTACTAATTTTTATTTTTAATTTTTCGTTGTAGCTGAACAGAACACCTTTATTTTATTTATTCATCTACTTTTTTATGTCATGCTGAGGACTGAACCCAGCGCCTGCATGGACTAGGCAAGGGTTCTACTGCTGAGCTACAACTCCAACCCCACATTACCAATTCTTTCCTACCTTTTTTGTTCTTAACATTCTACTCATTCAGTCTAGCCTCAATTTTCATCTGGCTGAAGAATATCCTTTAATAGATATTTCTACCATGTCCTATGTGTGCTAAAGTATCTTGGTTCTATAAGTTAGAACATGGTTTTGCATGATAAACTCTTGAAATTCTACGCCTGGTTTTATCCCTCCACTCCAGAAACACCAGTGATTCTGCCCCCTAAGGGCCCAGGCAGGTGTTTCCCCACAGAGACACACCACACCACAGCCAAAGCTATTAGCCAGCCGACTCCTCCCATCTAGGGGCGGAGCTCCGTAGGGGCGGAGCTTAGCGTGACACAGGAACTTGGGTTGCGCAGGCCATACAATTGGCCCTCCAGGGCGCATCCAGGTCAGTGCGTAGGAGCAAGGTTCCAGAGTGGGACGCCAAGCACAGCAGTGGGCGCAGATCCAAAGAAGCTAGGACTGCCGCCCACCCGAAAGCTTAGCGCACCTCACCTGTCCTCTGGACCTGACTGTCACCACGCGCAGGACCGCGCCGCCTGCGCCCCGCACTCACTTTGCCCCGAAACGGGAGCATCCACCGCAGCGCCGTCGTCGCCATGGTGGGCATTCGTCCACGCAGCCCCAGCGCCTGCCCTGCGCCCCGGGGGGGACCACAGCCTGGAGGACCTGGCCCTGCCAAACGCCGCCGACTAGACGAGCCTGCAGACCCTGCAGAGGCCCCGGCGGAGGCCACCTCGCAAAACTCTGCAGCAGCAGCCAACGCCACCGCGCTCACCTCCGTGGTGGTTCTGGCCGCGGGCTGCTCCTTACAGGTACCCATGGATGACGGCGACCTGGTGCTACAGCCTGCGCCAAGCTCGGTCCTGCAAGTGAATCTCCAAGGACACCACCTCATTCTGATCCCTGAGGGCCTCGTGGGAGCCACCGACCAACGCCCAGGAGGCCAGGGAGACTGTCCTGAAGACCCGGAACTGGGCGCCTTCCTGAGACCCCTCGGTGAGAACATGGTCGTCGAGCAGGGATTCTTCTGCGAATTTATGCCAGAGATCGTCAGAAAAATAGAGGCCTTCGAGGAGCAATGGATGGACCGTCAGGCCGGCCCGCAGGGGCCCATCCCATATCTCCCTGCCTGGGCCCCCACCCCTAGGCCAGTGAGGCGCTCTTCTAATCCCGCCTATGACGTGGATTTCCACCTTCTGAGGCCCTTCCCCACCTCACCGCTGCAACCTCTACCTCCCTCTCCAAGTTCAAGTCCCCAGGTGCATCCTCAGCGCTCTCCACGCCCTAGGGGCAAAGCCTGCAGACGTCTGTTCTAGGAAGAAAGGAACTTCTCCCCACCCCACCACCGGACCCAACTCCTGGACACTCTCCTGGTGGGGGGCATGCTGGATCACCAGAGACCCCCAATAGTCAGCAATTCTGTGCTGACAATTGTTTTTTTTCTGTCCCCGATTGTAAGGAAATAAAGACATCACGACGAGAAGGCAGATTCCACATTTCATCTTGGAAATGGAAAATCTTCAGGGAAACCAAAGACTGTGTTTTCAGATTTGGGGGATTCTTCACAGGATCATTCGCTAAACACACACACACACACACACACACACACACACACACACACACACACACCATCTCCCTGCATTTTGTAGACGTTGTTTTCTCTCAAATGCACTTTTAAACTCATATCACCATTCCCCTCTTTTTCCCCCAAGCCAAGAAATCACTGGATTTCTTATGCTGTGAGTTTCCTTCTGTGTTTTCCCATGGATTTAGGAAGACATTCAGCCATAGCATGTCTAGTTCTTCATTTTTCCACCTGCTGCCCCAGTGAACTGCCAAAGACTATTGATGGTTGCTACATCTGATTGTATGGTGCTTGTTCTCAGCAGTCTCTTAACCTGTTGAAGAAATTCTCTTCCAATCTTACTTCTTACATCCTCATGAGATTTATGTGGAATGTTATCAGATGTTGTCAGCATGCATTGGAATATATTTTTTAAATATGTTCATCTGGTGATTTAAACCAATAGACCAATGGAAATGTTTGCTTTACTGCTATTCCACAGTGTTCTCTACCATTTAAATTGTACCCTGATTTTTTTCCTAATGTAAATAAAACTTGTAACATTTGAAATGTTAATTTATTACCATGTTTGCTTCATTTCTATAAAGTAAAATATTACAAAACTGAAGTCAAAGGCTCATTTCATTTCAAAACATCAGTAAATATTCAGATTGACCACTGCACCTTACTAATTTTTATTTTTAATTTTTCGTTGTAGCTGAACAGAACACCTTTATTTTATTTATTCATCTACTTTTTTATGTCATGCTGAGGACTGAACCCAGCGCCTGCATGGACTAGGCAAGGGTTCTACTGCTGAGCTTCAACTCCAACCCCACATTACCAATTCTTTCCTACCTTTTTTGTTCTTAACATTCTACTCATTCAGTCTAGCCTCAATTTTCATCTGGCTGAAGAATATCCTTTAATAGATATTTCTACCATGTCCTATGTGTGCTAAAGTATCTTGGTTCTATAAGTTTGAACATGGTTTTGCATGTTAAACTCTCTTAGTATTGTATGCCTGAAAAGGCCATTTTTATTCATGTATGAACATTTCAATTTAGTCAATATACCTTATATATTGACATCGATATGATAAATTATTATATCATGGTGTATTAAGAATTTTAATCCAAAAGAAATTTAAAAAGAAAAAATGCCAGTGTTACATATTCATTCTTTAATGCAAAATGATATATAACTGCTTGAACAATATTAGCCTTTTGTCATTTTTGTGGTTCCAAGATAAAAAATCTGCCAATCAAGTTGTTATTCCTTTATATGTGACTTTTCTACTCATCATAGTATATTTTTAAATTGTCTTATTTTGCTTTTTGTGTTTCTTGATTTTTAAATGTTTTTATTATTGCATTATAGTTATACATAACAGTGAGGTTCATTTTTGACACTCATACATGCATAGAATATAATTGGCTCCATTTTAATACCCAGTAATTCCATTTTTTCTTACCTCCTTTCTCCCCTTTTCCTCTTCTTCTCTACTAGTCTTCATTCTTTTTATTTTTAGTTTTTTAATCAGTTGCTTTATAGATTATACATAATGATAAAATGCACTATGACATATTCACATATGTACATAGCATAATATGGTAAATTTCATTCCACAGTCTACCCTTTTCCCATCCCTCCTTCTTCTCCCTCAATTCCCTTCTTCTATTCCACTGATGTCCCAAAAGAAAAAAATAAGAGCATGAATAAAGAGCTTACAGAATGAGAAAGTCTTCACCACTACTCTTCTGACGGGGAATTAATTCTTAGTATATATTTAGAACTCAAAAAGCTTAATCCCCCCCAAAGAAAATCACAAAAGACCCAATCAATAAGTGGGCAAAAGAATTAAACACACTTCTGAAAAGAAGAAATATAATGACTTACAAACATGAAAAAAAAATGTTCAAAATGTTCAACATCAATAGAAATCAGGGAAATGTACATCAAAACTACATTGGCATTATGTAAAAATGTGGATGTGTAACCGATGTGATTCTGCAATCTGTATTTGGGTTAAAAATGGGAGTTCATAACTCACTCGAAGCTAATGCATGAAATATGATATGTCAAGAGCTTTGTAAGGTTTTGAACAACCAATAAAAAAAACTACATTGAGATTTCATCTCCAATTAGAATGGCAATCATCAAGAATAAAATAATTATAAATACTGCCTAGGATGTAGAGGAAGTAATACACTCAAACATTGTTAATGGGACTACAAATTAGGAGAATCACTGTGTAAAGCAGTATGGAGATTTGAGTCTCAACATGAACACAACCATCATATGACCCAACTACCCCTGATATTTATCCAAAAGAACTAATATCAGCAAACTATAGTGATATAGACACATCAGTGTTTAGAGCAATGCAAGTCACAATAGCCAAGTTATGGTACCAGCCCAGGTGCCCATCAACAGAGAAGTGGAGAGAGAAAATATGGTGTGTATATATACACAGTGAGTGTGTGTGTGTGTGTGTGTGTGTGTGTGTGTACAGTCATAAAGAAGAATGAAACTATGTTATTTGCTGGCAAATGGATGGGACTGGAGAACATCATGTAAGTGAAATAAACCAGAGTCAGAAAGTCAAAGATGAAATGTTTTCTCTCATATGCAGAAGCTAGAGAAAAATAAAGGGGGAAAGGGTGATCACACTTTAGTATTTTTAAAAATGTTTATTTGCCTTTTGTGTCCTATAGCCTTCCTGCAATGTTGTCTAGAGGTAGGCTCTCTTGCCCTTTGGCTTTATAGAATTCTACAAAATCTTAGGCTCTGTAATTTCAGTATATCTCACATATCCCCAGGTTGAAAATCCAATCACATACATAATGGCATTATCCAATCTATCTTTTTTTTGTTTATGCTTCTGTAAGAAAGTTTTTGTTTCAATGATTTTATTTGTTTTCCTCGATTTTTACCTACTTCTTGTTTTAAAACTTCTACCACTGGGTATCAGAAAGTCCTATTTAGGTATGTTCATGAGTATTGCATCAATACTTAGGTTTTGAAAATTTTTAAACTCTTAACAGTTCAGTTACTTCAATTTCCTTTTGTTGTTGTTGTTGTGTTTGTACTAGAGATTGAACTCAGGGGCACTTGATCACTGAGCCACATCCCCAGCCTTTTTTAATGTTTTATTTAGAGACAGGGTCTCACTGAGTTGCTTATGGCTTCCCTAAGTTGTTGAGGCTGACTTTGAACTTGTGACCCTCCTGCCTCAGAGTTACTGGGATTGTAGGCATGTGCCACCATTCCTGGCTAATTCAATTTTCTTACAAGTAAAATCTCCCATTGTTTTTAATCACATTGGGTAGCCTCATAAACTTAGTATACATCATTGATGGGAATACAGTGGGAATTCATCTTTAGTATCCACAGTTTCCAATTCCTAGTTCACCAAGGACCACAATTCAGAATCAGACCTTTGGAACTCTTATAACTTGTCTCTCTGAAAAATTATAGGTCTTATCCCCAAGCAATCCCACAGCTGCTCATTCTCAGTTTTCACCTGCCTCTCCTGATCCACTGCAGGCCCCTTGAAATAGTGGTCAGTGCCTCCTCAGCCTCTGACCATGGCAGTAGGCTGATTTTCAGACACCTAAAAGGAGTTGAAATCCCAAATGCCACTATATATTTTAGTCTTACTACAAGAAATACATTAAAATATCAGCTCTGCATTCAGAAATAGAACTTCCTACTCCATTTCTGATACCTAGAAGTCTGTATCTTCCTTTTGCGAGTAGATATCTACTTTAATATGATTTAATACATCAATGCTGTGTCTCCAGTAGATGAAATCTCTTTGTATTTACTATTGTCTTGTCCACAGTTCCCACCATGACTCAACCCTCCCTCCTGCTCCCTCAATAGCTCAGCAGTTAGTCATTCATAAATCTCTACCTAATTATCTGCTCATTCTGTAGGTCAGTGGCCCTATCTACAAAACTGTGTCTTCTATTACAAGAGCCTCCTAATCTAAACTAGACACTAAGCACATCCATTTTCAGTCACATATTAATGGAACAGTTCCAAGAGATCCTTAAAAACAATTCTCTTGAAAGCCATGGAGAAAAATTAATATTTTAATGGGATAACACATATTATAAAAATGTAATAGAAATCCTTCAAAGCCAAAACTGGTGACAAATCATGAATCTAGAGAAGACAGTAGATGTTGAAGCAAGAAGTCTCCTTAAGAATCTATGGTGGAGGAAGAACATGGCCGCAGGCGAAGAGGCAGCACATTCAATGCGTCCGTGGTAAGGGGATCAGAGAGACTCATTAATACACCCACAGGCGTCAGGCTGAGAAACTTCAAGCAAAATTCCACTGAAAGGAGACCTACCGGGAACTAGTAAGTTTAATTGCAGGTGTCTGCTTGTCACAGACTACTGAATCTTGGCAACGCAGAGCAGGGACACAGCCCCTCCAGCAGCCGCCAAATGGCTGCTGCTCACTCGTAGCAGCAATCTTAGGAGCGGGCGTGGCCTGCCTGGGCCCACACCGCCCGGCTCCGTGATCCACCACCAGCCGCTGCTGGGTGGCTGCAGCCCACACGTTGCAGCGAACGTAGGAGCAGACATTGACCACCTGGGCCCCCGCCGCCGGTTCTGTGAACCGCAGCCAGCCGCTGCTCACACGTAGCAGCAATCTAAGGAGCGGGCGGGCCTGCCTGGGCCCACACGGGCCTGGCTCTGTGAACCGCTGCTGGCCGCTGCCAGACGAGCGGCCCACATGGTGCACCGAGCTTAGGAGCGGGAGTGGCCTGCCTGGGCCCACACCGGCCCGGCTCCGTGATCCACCACCGGCCGCTGCCGGGTGGCTGCAGGGAACGTAGGAGCAGACATTGACCACCTGGTCCCCCGCCGCCCGGTTCTGTGAACCGCAGCCAGCCGCTGCTCACACGTAGCAGCAATCTTAGGAGTGGGCGGGCCTGCCTGGGCCCACACCAGCCCGGCTCCGTGATCCACCACCGGCCGCTGCTGGGTGGCTGCAGCCCACACGTTGCAGTGAACGTAGGAGCGGACATTGTCCGCCTGGGCCCCGCCGCCAGGCTCTGTGAACTGCAGCCGGCCGCTGATCACACGTAGCAGCAATCTTAGGAACGGGCGCTCCCTGCCTGGCTCTGTGAACCGCTGCTGGCCGCTGCCAGACGAGCGGCCCACACGGTGCACCGAGCTTAGGAGCGGGAGTGGCCTGCCTGGGCCCACACCGGCCCGGCTCCGTGATCCACCACTGGCCGCTGCCGGGTGGTTGCAGTCCACACTTCACAGCGAACGTAAGAGCAGACATTGACCGCCTGGGCCCCTGCCACCCGGCTCTGTGAACTGCCGCCATCCACACGCTACAGCAAACTTAGGAACGGGCGCTGCCTGCCAGGGCCCACACCCGCCGCGGCTTTGTGAACCACCGCCGGCTGGCGCCAAACAGCCGCTGCCTGCAACCTTGCAGTGAGTGGGGGAGCGGGCGCTGCCTGCTCGGCACCGGCCGGCCCGACTCTGTGAACCTCCTCTGGTGGTTTGGAGCTACAGACGACCACCCCCCACCTGCCAGCCCAGTGCTGCAAACGACCCCTGACCAGATCTGGGAAAGGCCCCACCCACAGCAGGAGTGGAGACTCGCCCAGTCCGGGAGGAAGAACTGCTGCACAGTGATTGACTCCCGCCTACTGAGAGGAGAGACTTGGCCCGGTAGGCATAGCTCCATCTACTGGAAGAGCAGTTAATCGAACTTTAGGACTACATTTATACATTTTTTTTTTTTGCTGTCCTTTTAAATGTTTTTTTAATCCATCTTATTTTATTTTATTCTATTTTTTTAATTTCATTTTTCATTTCTACTATTATTATTTTTTAAAATTCTTTTAAATTTTCTATTTTGTTCTTTCCTTCTTTTCTCCTGCCTTTACATTTCTTTTCAATTTTCTTATCCCCCCTTCCTTGAATTCTACCTGCTTACTCTCATTCTCTTTAGTGACTTCTTCCCATCCCTTCTAATACCTTTCCTCCCAAGCATCAAATAAATTTATAGGAGTAAACAGTAACTCAGCAGTCAAACAGAACAAGAAACAATATGAACAGCATGAAAAAGCAAGGAAGAAAAGGAGTGCAAACAATGCAGGGCAGCCTAAATATTCAGGAGGATATAGAATCACCAGAAAAATGGTCATATAAAGAACTCATGGATCACCTGAGACAGATGGAACGGAACCTTAAAGAGGATACAAGACAGCAAATTCAAGCAGCGAAAGAACACATTGAGAAGGAATTACATAAACAGATAAAAGAAGAAGTTAAGCATCTTTATCAGGAGATAGAGACTATAAAAAAGAATCAAACAATGATCTTAGAAATGAGGGAAATTATAAACCAAATTAAAAACTCAAATGAGAGTATCATTAATAGAGTGGAGCAAGTAGAAGCCAGAACGTCAGATAACGAAGACAAAATATATCATCTGGAAAAGAGTCTAGCCAACTCAGATAGGCTGGTTAAAAATCACGAGAGAAACCTACAAGAGATATGTGATAATATAAAAAAACCAAATTTAAGAGTCATTGGGATAGAGGAAGGGATAGAGATTCAAACCAGGGGAATGAGTAATCTACTAGATGAAATAATTGCAGAAAACTTTCCAGAAATAAAAAAGGAAACAGATATGCAAATTGTAGATGCATACAGGACACCGAGCATACAAAATCACAGTAGACCAACGCCAAGACACATTGTTATGAAGATATCCAATATACAGAACAAAGAGAAAATATTAAAAGCTGCAAGAGAAAAGAGAAAGATTACATTCAGGGGTAAACCAATAAGGTTAACAACAGACTTTTCAACTCAGACGCTGAAAGCGAGAAGATCCTGGAACAACGTATTTCAAACACTGAAAGACAACGGATGCCAACAAAGAATTCTGTACCCAGCAAAATTAAGCTTTAGATACGACAATGAAACAAAAATCTTTCACGATAAACAAAAACTAAAAGAATTTGCAGCCAGAAAACCAGCATTGCAAAGCATCTTGAGCAAAACACTTCACGAGGAAGAAATGGAAAACAATAACCAAAGCCAACAGTGGGAAGTACCTCAGTAAAGACAGACGGAGCAGGGAAAGGTAATCATGGAGAAACAAATGAAATATTAAAAAAAAAGAGATAAATAATCAAACATGGCTGGAAGTACAAACCATATATCAATAGTAACTCTAAACATTAATGGTTTAAACACTCCAATAAAGCGACATAGGCTGGTAACATGGATTAAAAAAACAAATCCAACAATATGCTGCCTCCAGGAGACACATCTGACTGGAAAAGACATACACAGGCTGAAGGTGAAAAGTTAGGAAAAAATATACCATGCACACGGTCCGCGCAAGCAAGCAGGTGTGGCCATCCTCATATCGAATAAAATCGACTTCAAGACTAAGTTAATCCAAAGGGATAAGGAAGGACATTATATACTGTTAAAAGGAACCATTAAACAACAAGATATAACAATTATCAATATTTATGCACCAAATAACGGTGCTGTGAAATACATAAAACAAATTCTCCTCAAGTTCAAGAATCAAATAGATCACAACACAATAATTATGGGTGACTTCAACACACCTCTCTCACCATTGGACAGAACCTCCAAGCAAAAGTTGAATAAAGAAACTATAGAACTCAATACCACAATCAATAACCTAGACTTAACTGACATATATAGAATATACCAACCATCATCGAATGGATATACTTTTTTCTCAGCAGCACATGGATCCTTCTCAAAAATAGACCATATATTATGCCATGGGGCAACCCTCAATAAATATAAAGGGGTGGAGATTATACCATGCATTTTATCTGATCATAATGGATTGAAACTGGAAATTAATGATAAAAGAAGGAAGGGAAAATCCAATATCACATGGAAAATGAACAATATGTTACTGAATGATCAAGGGGTTACAGAAGACATAAAGGAGGAAATCAAAAAATTCTTAGAGATAAATGAAAATTCAGACACAACATATCAGAATCTATGGGACACAATGAAAGCATTTTTAAGAGGGAAATTCATCGCCTGGAGGTCATTCCTCAAAAAAAGGAAAAACCAACAAATAAATGAGCTCACACTTCATCTCAAAGCCCTAGAAAAGGAAGAGCAAAACAATAGTAAATGCAGCAGAAAGCAAGAAATAATTAAAATCAGAGCGGAAATCAATGAAATTGAAACAAAAGAAACTATTGAAAAAATAAACAAGATTGACAGACCCTTAGCCATGCTAACGAAGAGAAGAAGAGAGAGAACTCAAATTACTAACATAAGGGATGAAAAAGGCAATATCACAACAGACGCCACAGAAATACAGAAGATAATTAGAAATTATTTTGAAAACCTATATTCCAATAAAATAGAAGATAGTGAAGACATCGATAAATTTCTTAAGACATATGACTTGCCCAGACTGAGTCAGGAGGACACACACGATTTGAACAGACCAATATCAATGTATGAAATTGAAGAAGTAATCAAAAGACTACCAATCAAGAAAAGCCCAGGACCGGATGGGTATACAGCGGAGTTTTACAAAACCTTTAAAGAAGAATTAATACCAATACTTTTCAAGTTATTTCAGGAAATAGAAAAAGAGGGAGTTCTTCCAAATTCATTCTATGAGGCCAACATCACATTGATTCCGAAACCAGACAAAGACACTTCAAAGAAAGAAAACTACAGACCAATATCTCTGATGAACCTAGATGCAAAAATCCTCAATAAAATTCTGGCGAATTGGATACAAAGACACATCAAAAAAATTGTGCACTATGATCAAGTAGGATTCATCCCTGGGATGCAGGGATGGTTCAATATACGGAAATCAATAAATGTTATTCACCATATCAATAGACTTAAAGATAAGAACCATATGATCATCTCGATAGACGCAGAAAAAGCATTCGACAAAGTACAGCATCCCTTTATGTTCAAAACATTAGAAAAACTAGGGATAACAGGGACTTACCTTGATATTGTGAAAGCTATCTACGCTAAGCCCCAGGCTAACATCATTCTGAACGGAGAAAAATTGGAGGCATTCCCTCTAAAATCTGGAACAAGACAGGGATGCCCTCTATCACCACTTCTATTCAATATAGTTCTCGAAACACTGGCCAGAGCAATTAGACAAACGAAAGAAATTAAAGGCATAAAAATTGGAAAAGATGAACTTAAATTATCACTATTTGCAGATGACATGATTCTATACATAGAAGACCCAAAAGGGTCTACAAAAAAACTACTAGAACTAATAAATGAATTCGGCAAAGTGGCAGGTTATAAAATCAACACGCACAAATCAAAGGCATTTCTGTATATCAGTGACAAAACTTCTGAAACAGAAGTGAGGAAAAACACTCCATTCACAATATCCTCAAAAAAAATAAAATACTTGGGAATCAACCTAACAAAAGAGGTGAAAGATTTATACAATGAAAACTACAGAACCCTAAAAAGAGAAGTAGAAGAAGATCTTAGAAGATGGAAAGATATACCCTGTTCATGGATAGGCAGAACTAACATCATCAAAATGGCAATATTACCAAAAGTCCTCTATAGGTTTAATGCAATGCCAATCAAAATCCCAATGGCATTGCTTGTAGAAATAGATAAAGCAATCATGAAATTCATATGGAGAAATAAAAGACCCAGAATAGCAAAAGCAATTCTGAGCAGGAAGTGTGAATCAGGTGGTATAGCAATACCAGATTTCAAACTATACTACAGAGCAATAGTAGCAAAAACAGCATGGTACTGGTACCAAAACAGGCGGGTGGACCAATGGTACAGAATAGAGGATACAGAGACTAATCCACAAAGTTACAACTATCTTATATTTGATAAAGGGGCTAAAAGCATGCAATGGAGGAAGGATAGCATCTTCAACAAATGGTGTTGGGAAAACTGGAAATCCATATGCAACAAAATGAAACTGAATCCCCTCCTCTCACCATGCACAAAAGTGAGCTCAAAATGGATCAAGGACTTAGATATCAAATCAGAGACTCTGCTTATGATAGAAGAAAAAGTTGGCTACGATCTACATATTGTGGGATCAGGCTCCAAATTCCTTAACAGGACGCCTATAGCACAAGAGTTAACAGCAAGAATCAACAAATGGGACTTACTTAAACTAAAAAGTTTTTTCAAAGCAAGAGAAACAATAAGAGAAGTAAATCAGGAGCCTACATCATGGGAACAAATTTTTACTCCTCACACTTCAGACAGAGCCTTAATATCCGGAGTATACAAAGAACTCAAAAAATTAGACAATAAGACAACAAATACCCCAATCAACAAATGGGCCAAGGACCTGAACAGACACTTCTCAGAGGAGGACATACAATCAATCAACAAATACATGAAAAAATGCTCACCATCTCTAGCAGTCAGAGAAATGCAAATCAAAACTACCCTAAGATACCATCTCACTCCAGTAAGATTGGCAGCCATCAGGAAGTCAAACAATAACAAGTGCTGGAGAGGATGTGGGGAAAAGCGTACTCTTGTACATTGCTGGTGGGACTGCAAATTGGTTCAGCCAATTTGGAAAGCAGTATGGAGATTCCTGGGAAAGCTGGGAATGGAACCACCATTTGACCCAGTTATTGCCCTTCTTGGTCTATTCCCTGAAGACCTTAAGAGAGCGTACTACAGGGATACTGCCACATCGATGTTCATAGCAGCACAATTCACAATAGCTAGACTGTGGAACCAACCCAGATGCCCTTCAATGGATGAATGGATTAAAAAAATGTGGCAGTTATACACCATGGAGTATTACGCAGCTCTAAAAAATGACAAATTCATGGAATTTGCAGGGAAATGGATGGCACTAGAGCAGATTATGCTTAGTGAAGCCAGCCAATCCCTAAAAAACAAATACCAAATGTCTTCTTTGATATAATGAGAGCAACTAAGAATAGAGCAGGGAGGAAGAGCAGGAAGAAAAGATTGATATTAAACAGAGACACGAGATGGGAGGGAAAGAGAGAGAAAAGGGGAATTGCATGGAAATGGAAAGAGACCCTCATTGTTATAAAAAACTACATAAAAGAGGTTGTGAGGGGAATTGGAAGAAAAAACAAGGAGAGAAATGAATTACAGTAGATGGGATAGAGAGAGAAGATGGGAGGGGAGGGGAGGGGGGATAGTAGAGGATAGGAAAGGTAGCAGAATACAACAGTTACTAATAGGGCATTATGTAAAAAGGTGAATGTGTAACTGATGTGATTCTGCAATCTGTATTTGGGGTAAAAATGGGAGTTCATAACTCACTTGAAACTAATGTCTGAAATATGATATGTCAAGAGCCATGTAAGGTTTTGAACAACCAATAAAAAAAAAAGAATCTATGGTGACCTAGAGCTTTGGTTGTAATGGCCTATTTATTGGAGACAGAAAATAAAATTCAGTGCTTACACAATGCTGAAGCGAAAATCCCAGGCTTCTAGTGATTCTAACTCTTAACCCAAAATTAAAGAATACATAAGGAAACACATCTCTACAAAAGAGAAAAAGTAGACCTAAAACAGGACAAAGGAGTCAGTCCCTCAAATGGTTGTGATAGATTATCAATTATAAAATATTTTTAAATAAATGTAATTTGATTGGGCTGGGGATGAAGCTCAGTTGGTAGAGCGCTTGCCTCCCATGCACAAGGCCCTGAGTTCAATCCCCAGAACCACAAAAAAAAATCAATAAATGTAATTTGATTGAGAGAGATGGAAGCTTTAAAGGGGAACCAAAGGAAACTTACAGGAATTAAATACATAAACATTGTAGTGGTGAATATAAGGAATGGGTTAACAATAGAGATAACTACCTGGAAATGTAAATATACTGAAATCATCCATAAAGCTAAGGGGAAGAGCTAAAAATATATAAAACATGCAAGGAAAACTCAAGAACTTTAGACAGAGGTTTCCATCTACCATCACTGTCAGAGACGAAGAGGATGAGCACCCAGAGAATGGGAAAGTAGTATGAATGAGGATTCTGTGGATGTGTTGATAGAAAAATCATTCATTCATTCATCCATTCATTCATTCAACAAATATGTATTGAGTACCTTCTGTGTACCAGATATTTTTCCAAACCCTGGTAATACAGCCAAGAACAAATTGGTTAAAAATAAATTTTTGTGGAGTGCAATAATTCACACAAGAAATGATTCTGCCCTGAATGAAAGTAGTTAACAGAAACAATGATATGAAGTGGTATTTCTGAGACATATTTTCTGGTGCTTGGGGGCGGGGGTGGTTACCAGGGATTGAACTCAGGGGCACTCAACCACTGAGCCACATCCCCAGCCCCATTTTGTATTTTATTTAGAGACAGAGTTTTACTGAGTTGCATAGTGCCTTGCTTTTTGCTAAGGCTGGCTTTGCGCTTTTGGTCCTCTCACCTCAGCCTCTGGAGCTGATTGAATCACAGTTGATTGGATTACAGGGTTATAGGTGTGTGCCACCACGCCCAGTTCTCAGATATATTTTGAAGATTGGAAAAACAACAAGATTTGTTAAGGTGAAATATGAGGGTGGGTTAGGGTAACTTGAAGGGTTGGAGCCTGAACTCATACACACACACACACACACACACACACATACACACAAACACACACACACACACACACAAACACACACGCATGCATGAACACACCAAAAAAGATGGAAATATTGTTTTCTGAGATTCGAAAGCCTTTGAGAGAAGAAAATGATTTCTTTTTTTTTTAAAGAGAGAGTGAGAGAGGAGAGAGAGAGAGAATTTTTAATATTTATGTTTTTAGTTCTCGGCGGACACAACATCTTTTTTGGTATGTGGTGCTGAGGATTGAACCTGGGCCGCATTCATGCCAGGCGGGCGCGCTACCACTTGAGCCACATCCCCAGCCCCAATGATTTCTAAATTAGTTCAGTCTTGGATATGTATGATTTGAGTTGCTCCTTACATAGCTAAGTGAAGATATTGACTAGAAAATGAGATACAGGAGTTTGGATTGTTTGAGAATGATGAAAGATGGAGACATACCATTGTTTTGGAAGTATTATCCAAGCATATTTTTAAATCATTAGGAATTATTTCAGAATCAATGTGGAACAGTGTGACAGAATCAATGTGGAATAGAGTAAAAAGCATTCAAGAAATGAGGAGCAAGAGCCCAAATGTTTGAAAGAGAGTGGAGGGCTGCACTAAGAAAGAGTAGTGGGCGGCATGGGTGTGGTGGCGCCCATATTCCCAGCAGATCATCCCAATATCTGAAGGTTGAGGCAGGAGGGTCACAAGTTCAAAGCCATCCTCAGCAACTTAGTGAGGCCCTAAGCAACTCAGTGAGACCCTGTCTCTAAATAAACTATAAGAAAAGACTGGGGGGTGGCTCAGTGGTTGAATTCCTCTGGGTTCAATCCCCAGTACCAAAAAAAATGTGGGCTCTGATAATATTAAATTCAGAAAGGAGAAAGAACTGGTTGGGAAGTGGCAATGAGGAGCAATAAAAACAAAGAAGAAGAAGAACACAGCAATTGGTAGCAAGAGGAACCCCTAGAAATACTAGGGCTGTGGTAGACACTCTCCAGTGTTGAAGCTTACAGGGAAAACAGGGTACTCAGAGCAAGCAAGGTCAATTGTAGAAACAAAGGGATGCCAGGGAAGCTGGAGATTTTGCAGTTTTGAATTATTGACTATGAGCTCCAGAATACCAAATAAAAAGTGTAAACGATGGAGGAGAAGTGAAGGAGATAGAAGATGTCATGTACAGGGTATTTGAAGATTTAAATCTTATGAGATAAAAAGATATTCTCACCTTGAACAAGGACAAAACACATGAGATTAGTCTTCATGATCCTACAGCAATAGAGGTGGGGGTTTGCAATGCTGAAGAAAGAACACACCTAGTTCTTGGCATAGTTTTAGCATCCTCTTTAAAGAAGCACAATGATGTTCAAGATCATAAATAAGGACACATTTAGACAGATTATTGTAAGCCTACAAAACACCAAATCCTCAGGAGAGGACATATAGAAATAGTAGGTGAGGCCCTAGGTTCAATCATCAGCACCACAATAAGAAAAGGGGGATAGATTGATGGCAGAAAGAGAAGATGACTACAATGAAGAGGCAAAGAGTTGGAAAGCTGATTTCTCAATAGGAAAAAAAATGGAAGACAAAAAAATAGTGGAATAACAGCTGCAAAGCACTGATACAAAACAACTGGAATTCTGGCCTGGAATTTTTCACTTAAATGAAAGAATCTTTTTAAGATATGCATAAAATAAGAATGGAAAATTATACTGCATGTATGTATACTATGTCAAAATACACTCTACTGTCATGTATATCTAGAAAGAACAAATAAAAGTTAAATAAAAAACAAAAAATAAAATATGAACAAAGCATTTCTTAATTTATTATGTGAACTCCCAGTCAAAATCATAGAAACAGAGAGTATAAGGGTAGTTAGTGGTTGGGAGACAGTGAATGGTATTGGTCAAGGGATACAAAGATTCAGTTTCACCAAAATAAGTTTTGAGATATACAGTATAGCATGATGGCTATTGTTAATAATTATGTGTTGTATACTTCAAAACTGCTAAAATAGGTTCTAAATGTTGGCTCCACAAAAATGAAAAGTATATGAAGTGGTGAGTATGTTAATTATCTTGATTTAATTTTCCCACAACTCGTACATCTATCAAAACACCACATTTTACCTCATAATTGTATATAATTGTTAGCTATTAATAAGAATAAAAATTGTTACATGATCTTAAAGGACCCTGTCTCAAATTTTTTAAAAAAATTAATTTAAAAGGCTAGGGATGTACCTCAGTGGTAAAGAGTCTATGAGGTCAATCCCCAGTATCAAAAAAAAAAAAAAGTAAATGTAATAATTTAAAATGTCAACTGTATGAAATTATCTCTGGCTAAACAATAAAATCAATGCAACAGAAAGATCAAAAAATCCACACTTAAATGAATATATATATATATATATATATATATATATATATGAAATTGTGCAGTTCAGTGGGGAAAGATAAATTTTTCAAATAAAAATATCAGGACAATTGGTTTTGCATATGGGGAAAACTGGATCACTATCTCATGATTACAAAAGAGCCTGCTACATCTGGATAAAGAGTTTAAATTTTGAAAGGTGAAGATGTAAATATTGGAAGAGATATAGAATGACCTTGGAATAGGGAGTATTTCTGAAACAATACACAAACATCACAATCATAAAGAATAAAACTCATGGAGTTGAAACCATTTTAAAATTAAGCATTTGTTTAATATAAATAAGGTGAATAAAAACAAATCACAAAATGGGTAAAGATCATTTCAATATATGTAAGTAAGAAACAAGTTCCAAAAATCAGTAACAAAAAAATATGGGCAAACAACAAAGATATTCCACAGAAGATGTTTCATGGATGGCTGATACATATGTGAAAACATGATCAATGTCATGAGTAATCAGGGAAATAGAAAACACATGGTATACCATTTCATACCAACAGACTGATAAATGCTTTAAAATCCAACCTCATTAGGCGCAGGCAAGAATGAGGTACAGAGAGAACACAACCTCCCAGCGGTGTTCCCTTACACAAAGATGCTTTGGGGCAGCCAGGTTTGCATTATCTATTATTGTTTAGAAAGTTTGCATTATCTACTATTGTTTAGATGCCCAGAAATTTCATATCTAATTGCCCTAATCATAAAGGTTAAAAAATAAAAAAATGTGTCTTATAAAATTAAACATGTGTTTTTGGGAGGACGGGGTGTTTGTTTGGTATGAGATTGAACCAGGAGCACTTCACCACTGAACCACATCCCCAGTCCTTTTTAATGTTTTATTTAGAGACAGGGTCTTTCTAAATTGCCTTAGGGCCTTGCTAAGTTGCTGCAGCTGGCTTTGAATCTGGCGATCCTCCTGCCTCAGCCTCTCAATGATCCGCTGGTATTACAAGCTTGAGCAGCTGCACCCAAATAAACCTGTGTATTTGATTCCTGTGTCCAACACAAATCAGGCATTTCATTTTGTAAAACTTTCTTTCCTTCTCTTAACTATTTGTGAGGATAAACTAATTTTTACACTTAATAAAGGTCAAATATCAGATTTGAATACAAAAAAATCTTATTTTTTTCTTCTGAGCCTGACTTCCAACAAAATACTATTCTCTTTATTTCCTAAAAAGCTCTTTTATCAAAGAAAATTTTGGTATTTCTAATTTCTCTCATAAATGAAAGAAATTTCTAGAACCATAGGTAGATAGGCTGGAAAAGCAGTGATGAGGGCTGAGATAAAGCTCTCTTTCATAGTCTTCTGGAAAATTTAGAAGAGACATTAGACATAGGCTACTTCTAAAGTAAGCAAGTCGTTTATAGGTTGCATTTTGGGTTTTAGTCGGTTGGTTTGTTTTTAATCAGAAATATGAGCAATAAGGACCACTGGTCCTGGCGGTGTTCTTTCCGAGCCTTCCTAAAACCCTTCCCTGCTATTGCACTACACAGCGCCTGTTCCGCTGGCCACACCCTGAGCCGTCAAAGTCTGGAGGCAGCGCTTCTGCTGCAGGTGATTCCACAAACCCGGCTAGCAACTGAGCCCTTGTCGTCCTCGCCTGCAGAGGGAAAGCCAATTATTCCAGGGCGGAGCCCAGCGATGGGCGTGGTTCTCCAGAACCCTGGACTGCGCCCGCCCTCCCAGCTAGCCTAACCTGTCATCCAGACCTGTCTGTCATCGCCCACGCGCAGGACCCCAGAGCGCGGCCGCAATGATGGTCTTGTGCCCACGCAGCCCCAGCGCCTGCCCGGCGCCCCGGTGGGGACCACAGCCCCGAGGACCCTACCGTGCCAAGCGGCGCCCAGCCTGCAAGATTCCGCGGGGACAGCTGACGCCACCGCGCGCTCATCTGTGTGGTGGTCCTGGCCGCGGGTATCTACAGGCACCCCAGAACGACGTCGACCTGGTGTTGAAGCCCGCGCCAACCTCGGTCCTGCAAGTGTCTCTTCAAGGACACATCCTCATCCTGATCCCTGAGGGCCTCGTGGGCGCCACCGACCAACGCCCAGGAGGCCAGGGAGACTCTCCTGATGGCCCTGAACTGGGCGCTTTCCTGAGCGCCCCCGGGGAGGACGTGGTCGTTGAGCAGGGATTCGCAGAAGAATCTGTCCCATAGATCGTCAGCCAAGAAGAGCCTATGAGAAAGAGGACATGGACCCTCCAGCTGGCCAGGGACTGGGGCTCCTTCCCTCCAAGTGAGTCGCTAGGCTCCTTCCTTCCAAGTGCTCACGGGTACTTGCTACTTGAGACTGGAGTGCTGTCCAGAACCTCAGTGGCAGCAAAAACCTCTACCAGGAGTGAACTGACTCCATTTGGTTGAGGGTATTAGTGGATCTGCAAGACCCATTGTAAGCCCAGAAGAAGCAACCACCCAGAGACGCGACATCTTCATTCGAGGACCGTGGACAGCTACATATTTCCTTTTTGGTTTGGTTTGAGATTGTTCTCTGCTTCGTTTTGTTTTGTTTAGCGGAATTTCTTAATCAGTAGCAGGTGAAGACACCAAAAAAGAAGAGAAGGCTGGCACTTTTGTGAATAAGTAACCTCAGAGAATCCACCATGGACTTTCAGTTCCCTGGCCTCTGCTGCTGAGCTATTTCTTCCACCTCTGCCAACTCCTGTCTCCCTGTTTCATCCTAACTCTTGCTTAAAACTCATCTCATGCCGCAATCCAGCTGCACCAGCCGCCAGCAACCCGGCCAGACACAGAAACACAAACCGCTCAAGCGGGAAACAAAGCTTTATTTAAAATAGCCGCTAAGCGATCCCTGTGCGTCTTACTAGCAAGCCGGTAGACCCACGTGAACCGGGGGCTTGGACCTCCCCTCGGAAGTTCCCTCCTACTATCCTTCCCCAACCAATGGGAACTCTCCCATTACAAGAGTGACATGAGTAACCCGAGTCCTCTAACAGGCCGAGGTGAACAGCAGGAGTCCAATTTTCATATGAAATGTAAAGCTTAACATAATCATATCTTTAATGGTTCCCTGGCAGTCATCTAAACCAAAAGAGCCATGTATCAATAGTTTTGCTGTGGCTCCTAGCAATCTCAACTTTTTTTTTTCAATTTTACCCGATCTTTCACCACTTCCATATGTATCTCTCCATTCTCTAAGATCAAGGTTGTTGTCTTTCCTTCTTTATGTAATTATGAATTTGCATGTAGGATTGCTCCAATATCTTATGAGGTGCTTCTGATTAATGATTTTTTTTTCCTGTTTCTTCTTGCTTTCCTTAATTTCTTTCCTTGGATCTGGTCAACCAAGAAAAATATATATTAGATAAATAAATGAAAAAAAAAACAAATGTAATGCACTGAACCTTTTGGAAATGTTTCTAAAACCTGAGGGTGGTAAAAAGTACAACTGCTCACTACCGCACCCTTGGTTTTAAGCACAGAAATTAGGTCTAATTTATTTTTGAGAATTTTTTTCATTCCCAATGCCTATGAGCCCACCACCCAGAACTGGAGTTATTCTTAGTACTATTTCCTCAGTGTCTTTTTTACTTCAAAGAAATTACTTTTTTTTTTTTGAGAGAGAGAGAGAGAGAGAGAGAGAGAGAGAGAGAGAGAGAATTTTTAATATTTATTTTTTTAGTTTTTGGCAAACACAACATCTTTGTTTGTATGTGGTGCTGAGGATCGAACCGGGCCACACGCATGCCAGGCGAGCGAGATACCGCTTGAGCCACATCCCCAGCCCAAAGAAATTAGTTTAAATGATGTATATCCTTTTACTGCATTCCTCGATCCTATTCCCAGAACATTCCTATCATAACATGAAGTTGGTTTTATTCCAATCAAAATACAAATGCTACATATACATTATACATACGTATAGATATAAGTAAACAAAGTTTATGTTGCTTTGTAAATGATTAGATTTTCATACCTGGCTTCATATTCTTTGATTTGTGTTTTTTCCCTCACTCTGTTTTTTAAATCATGACTTACAAATATAGTTGATGTTTCCTAAAGATTTGAGTTTCCATCATATGAATATGCCATTCTTTTGGGGGGGGGTGTAGGGTATCAGGGATTGAACTCAAGAGCACTAAACCACTGAGCCACATCCCCAGCCCAATTTTGTATTTTACTAGAGACAAGGTTACACTGAGTTACTTAGCACCTCCCCATTATTGAGGCTAGCTAGCTTTGTACTCCAGATCCTCCTGTCTCAGCCTCCTGAGCCATTGGGATGCCATATTTTATCTATTCATTAGATTCATAGTGATTGCGGTTTTTACTATTACAAATGAACTTGAACTTGTCATCCTGTGTGCCTAGGAAGAGTGTCTCTAGGAAATACACCTGGTTATATTAATGGGTTGTAATTTCAGTAGAGTTTACCAAATTGTTCTCTAGAGTGATTACAACATTTGAAGAGCTCCAGAAGTCTTTCATCAGACCATATCACTTTAAATTGTTTTCAAATGGTATCTCAGTTTTAAATTTTGTACTTTCATAATTACTGGTAAGATAATGCAATTTTTAAATGTGTACAAGGGGATCACTTTTAAAATAATCCGATGCACTTTAATACATTGTAAATCTTTCTGTTTCAATTTACCACAAGTTCAGTGGGAAGGACAGGTACAACTGGATTAAAGCACTAACTTTTCAGCTGGCTCTTTTTTAGACCATTATTAGGCAATTATCATGAGAATCAAATTTTCCCCAGGCAGAAAATTGACATCTTAATTTATTAAACAAATTTTACATAGTAAAAGCTAAGTTTGGAGGTCTGAACATAGAGTTTTAATAGAAAACAGTGCAAAGAGAACCAACATCTAACTGGGTAAGAATTAAAAGAGTAAAAGACTAGTCTTTCCAAAAAAGTAGAATGTGGAAAAGAAAAGGCAGACAAAATTAAAAGCATTCATCACTCCCAGACACCATAACTTCTAGCTTCTGTAATTCAAAATCCTTCATATTATTTGAGAAGAAGGCCAGAGAGAGAGAGAGACAGAGAGAGAGAGAGAGAGAGAGAGAGACAGAGACAGAGACAGAGACAGAGGTGATTTGGCCTTACTTCCTGTTTAAGAATCTGGTAAAGACAAGGAGGATGATACTCAGGTGAGAAAAGCCTCCATCCACCATGTACCCAGCCACCATCTTGAGGAGGAGCAGGGGAGGAGGGCATCCACACACAGGGAGCATTTCCTACAAGCTGTCATGTTATCTGAAAGAGAATTAGAACCCAGCCTGTCTGGGATTCACTTGTGTGGGAGGTTAGAGTGGCCCTCTTCCCCAACCCACGCTCAAACCCCCAAACCTATGAGGTAGAGGCCCATATGGAAAATGAAAAGTATGTCCAATAAAGATTTTCTTCACATGACTAAGCAGAAACCTGTTCACTAATCTTCTGTTTGCTGTCAATTTACATCCTTTAACCATTCTTTTCTATTGTTACATCTATTAGATTTTTCCTTATTCATTTGACATTTTTTTCATGATGTGATCCCTCATTATATATCTTGTAAATATTTTTTCCAGTGTGTCCCTTGGCTTTTAACTTGTTCAATACACAGGCTTTATAATTCTCATAAACTGAAATCTCAAGGTCGTTTCTTTATAATTTATATTTTGTGTCAATTTAAGAAATCTTTCCCAGGATACAACATGAATATATTTCATACATCTCTTATCAAATCTCATTTTTTTTCTTTTTCTTTCCAATTTAAACATTTAATCTGTTAGAATTTCCCTTCTTAATTTTTTATTTTATTTTATTTATTTATTTTTACAGTTCAGGGTAGGAATATATTTTTCTTTCAGATGGAAAGTCACTGTTCCAGGATTTACTATGGAATTGTCTACCCTTTCACTACTTACTTATAATGCCAATTCTGTCCTTTACAGATGTTCACCCTATAAGGGCAAACTAAAGAAATAAGCAAATACTGAGTTTACAACAGTAGGCTCTTGCTAAAGGAAATCCTGAATGATACAAAAGAGATTCCAAAGTGGAAGTTCTGGAAAGCAAAGGGTTGAGGAGGGGATGAAAATCAAGGAAAGCCAGGTGCAGTGGTGCATACCTGTAATCCCAGAAGATCATTGATCATCCGGAGGCTGAGGCAGGAGGATGGTAAGTTCAAAGCCAGCCTGTGCAACAAGTGAGGCACTCAGCAACTCAGTGATTCCCTGTCTCTATAAATAAAATACAAAATAGGCCTAAGATGCGGCTCAGTGGTCTAGTGCCCCTGAGTTCAATCCCTGGTAACCACCCCCAAAAAAGAGTAGTATTTATGTAGGTAAATTTAAAGGAACAGTGGTTGGATAAAACATTAATAATGTCTTGAGGGTATAAAACCAAATCAAAGATAGGATTAAAATACATGGTAAGTGTAACATTTTAAGCAAGAGATTATAAAATGTTTTCAGATCGTTGCATGGCTTGAGGGGTGAGGGAGGTAAAATCATTGAATAACTAAAGACTCCATTAATCCTAGACTCTGATATGTAAAACATGCATGATTTAGTATAGAAGTTAATTAATAAAGAAAAAACAGAGGAATAATAGACATTCAATTCATTCAAAGTAGGCCACAAAATAGACAAAACAGAAAATACTGGACAATATTAATTGGTAGCATTAAACCCAAATATGCCACCTATTATCTTAAATGTAAATGGACTAAATGTTCCAGTTAAAAGACAAGGATTATAAAATTTCATATTAAAAATCAAATATTATGTTGTGTATAAGGGAATGTTACAGAAATGTTGAATATAAAAGAATTGAAAAGATATATAATGCAATAATCACTAAAAGAAATATGTTGATAGTAAGTAAAATAAACAATATGGAGAAATAAGGAGCATTGCTAGGAGAAAAGAGACTCACTAGAAATTATATAAAAATTTACCAGGATTATATAGCAATTGTGTGTGTGTGTGTGTGTGTGTGTGTGTGTATGTGTGTGTATATATATATATATATATATATATATATATATATGCCTTGAAACATAAACAAAAATTAGCAAAACAAATAAATTACATTACTATAACTAACCCAGTAACTGAAAGAATGAAGACTTTTAAAATGGGTAACGACTGAGGATCCTGCGCGGAAGAAAAAATCTCAATAAGCCTCCTTCAGGGACCTTTTATTTTTTATTATTTCCGTTTTGTTTTGTTTTGTTTTCTTCAGGGACCTTTTAAAAACAAAAAATAATAATAAAATAAAATGTGTAAGGATATTTAAGACTAGAACACCAGAGGCCCAATAGCAAAATTTAGAGCCCTAAATTCTATAGGTTTTTTTTTTCAAATGCACACAGAAATTCTACAACTGAATATACAGTGGATCATAAAGCAGGTCTTAACAAACTTTAAATGATAAAAACCATATGGAGCATATTCTTTGACTATAATATGACTAAGTGATAAATCAATGATAAAAAGGAAAATAAACAAACTGCCAAATGGTATATGCTTCTAAATAGCCAATAATTCCAAGAAAGCATGCAAATTGGTATTTCAATTATGCAATAACAAAAATACTACATATCAATACATGTGGAATACAATCAAAATAGTTCTAAGAAGAAAATTTATTACTAAAATCAATAAGCTAAGGAACTATGTTAAAAAGTTAGACTGAGCCAGGTATGGTGCAACACACCTATAATCCCAGCTACTCAAGAGGCTGAGGCAGGAGGATCACAAGTTCCAGTTCAGTCTGGGCAACTTATTTATATAAACATAAAAATAAAAAGGGCTGGAAATGTAGCTCAGTGTTAGAGCACTGGCCTACAATGTGAAAAGCCCTGAGTTCAATACCCAGTATCACAGTATTAAATGTAAACAAATTAGAAAGATAAAAAATTCTATCATAAATTGATGAAATAGAAAAAAAACAGGATTTTGAGCAAAAGATGGAAGTCACAAAATAATATATGGCATTATAGTACTGTTATAAAGATCAAAACATCTGGGTGCAGTGGCACATGCCTGTAATCCCAGTGACTCTGGAGGCTGAGGCAGGAGGATTGTGACTTCAAAGCCAGCCTCAGCAATGGTAAGGCACTAAGCAACTCAGTGAGACCCTGACTTTAAATAAAATACAAAATAGGGCTGAGGATGTGGCTCAAGGTTGTGTGCTCCTGAGTTCAATCCCCAGCACACACACAAAAAATCATAACAAATATAACTACACTATCCAGGTTGTCCAAGGCAACCAACCAATCTGCAATGTAAGAGAAAATAGGTGCCTGCATAAAGAAATGGTATGCATGCTATAGTTACAGAAAAGTATACTTACAGAGGCTGTAGTTACAGAAGTTATAGTTACAGAAAAGACACCACTGAATTTCCTCATCCCTAAAAAATAAAAGCCAGTGTTACCCTGACACTAAAACCAGCAAAGACATAACAGAAAAGCAAATAGCAAAAAAAAAAAAATAAGTGTCATGTACATAGCCACAGAAATTCTTACAAGATATTGAAAAGATGAATCCAGTAAAATGTAGGAAGGATAATGAACAAATGGGCTGCATCCTAGTAAGGCAAGATTGGTTCAGTACTAAATGATCAATGTAACTCACTACATAAAGAAGAAAATTCATATCATCCCAGTAGATTCAGAAAAAGCATTGAACAAAATTTAATGTCCATTTGTGATTTTCTTTAAAAGAAAAATTCCAAGAGAGCTAGAAGTAAAAAAAAAAAAAAAAAAAAAAAAAAAAAAAAAAAAAGGAATTGCCTCACCTAAATAAAGGATGTCCACAAAAACTATGGTAAAAGTCTGAATATTTTGCCCCTCAGATTAGGAGCAAGGTGAGGATATTGTTCTCAAACCGTCTGATCAGCATTGTACTGCAGGTTCTAGCTAATATAATAAGGCAAGAAATCAAAATTAAAGCTTAAAGACTCACTCCAATAATAAGGGCAGCTATCGTGAAGACAAACAACAATGAGTGTTGGTGAGGATGTGGGGGAAAAGGCATACTCATACCTTGTTGGTGGGACTGCAAATTGGTGCAGCCAATATGGAAAGCAGTATGGATATTCCTTGGAAAGCTGGGAATGAAATCACCATTTGACCCAGCTATCCCTCTCCTCAGTCTATATCCAAAGGACTTAAATACAGCATACTTCAGGGACACAGCCACATCAATGTTTATAGCAGCACAATTCACAATAGCTAAACTGTGGAACCAACCTAGATGCCCTTCAGTAAATGAATGGATTAAAAAATGTGCATATATATATACAATGGAATATTACTCAATAATAAAAGAGAATAAAATCATAGCATTTGCAGGTAAATGAATAGAGTTAGAGAATATAATGCTAAGTGAAGTTAGCCAATCCCAAAAATCAAGTACCAAATGTTTTCTTTGATATAAAGAGGCTTATTCATAGTGGGACAAGGATAGGGAGCATGGGCGAACAGACGAACTCTAGATAGGGCAGAGGGGTGGGAGGAAAAGGGAGGGGGCATGGGATTAGAAATGATGTGATGATCATTATTATCCAAAGTACATGTATGAAGACACAAATTGGTGTGAATATACTTTGTATACAACCAGAGATATGAAAAATTGTGCTCTATATATGTATTAAGAATTGTAATGCATTCTGCTGTCATATATAAATAAAACAAAAACAAAGAAAGATTTTGGAAGAGTATATTGTTTGTATAACATACAGAAATAAAATTCTCTGTTTACAAAAGATATGCTTGTCTGGGGCTGGGACTGTGGCTCAGTGGTAGAGCACTTGCCTAGCATGTGGGAGGCATTGGTTTGATCCTAACACCACAAAAAATATAAAATTAATAAACAAAGATATAAAAAAGATATGCTTGTCCAAATAGGGAAATCCCAAAGAATCTTTAGAAAACTACTATAACATGTTTAGTAAAAACATGAAAAACATAGGTGTAAAGACAAGGAAATAAATTACAGATTTATACTTTAAAAATAGGAAGTTTTGATGGATAGTAACAAATTCTCAGTAAACAGAGAGACATACCATGTCAATAGACAGGAAGAGAATGTTATTAATGTCAGTGCTTCCAAAAATTATCTATAGATTCCATGGAAATTCTTTAAAAATACTACAGAATGTTTTTTTAGAAATTGATAATCTGATTCTAAAATGTATATGGAAAATAAAGTAGACTGAATAGCTGAAACAATTTCAAAACAGAAGACTGAAATTAAAGGCTTACTTTACCTGATTTCAAGGCTTATTATAACTTTAAGTTAACATAATAAAAAATATAGTATTTGTGAAAGAATAGACAAATAGATCTATGGGACAGAAGAGAAGAAAGAGTCCTGAAATAGTTTGTGGTTTCTTTAAATCTTTTTTAATTGCAAGTACAATTCAATGAAGAAAAGCTTACAAATGATGAAGGGGGGAAAAAGAGGAATTTTGACCCACACTTCCACACTGCACACCATAAATTTTTTAAAAATTACTCAAATGGACCACAGACCTAAATGTAAAATGTTAAATTGAAAGTCTTAGAATAAAATATGAAAGGCAAACTTTGTTTCTTTAAATGAAGCAGATTTCTTAAATCTGACACTAAAAACATAATTCAAGCAATCTTCATCCAGACTAGTGTCTGTTTCACCCTATTCTTCTTCTAGTTACTTAATTATAACTTCTAGTAAGTAACTTAACTACAACTCAGATAAAGCTCACCAACATAACGTTGAGAAAAAAATAGCCAGACACACAAAGGTGAGTGCACGTTTTATTATTTGCATATATAGAATATCTTCTGGAATAGGCAAAATAATCTATGGTGTTAGATTCAGAATACTGGTTACCTCAGGGCAATAGGAAAGGGTGGAGATTGGAGGTCCTCTGAAAGGCCAATAATGTTCTCTTTCTTGACCTAAGTCGTGGTTACCTGAGTACTGCCTGAGCCTGAATTCCCTGGGAAACAACCTAAGAGAGGAATTAAGTGCTTTATTTGGAATTACTGTTCCAGGGCAGTAAAAATGAGAGAAAAGGGAAATTAGGCCTAAAAAAAGGTGGAGAATAATACAAGTTGATGCAGTACTAGTCACTCAGCTCCATCACTTGGAACAAATACATGGGGGAAACATGCCTTACAGTAAGTAGTCCAGGAAGGAAAAAGAAAGCCCCTTCCTCGATTTTGCCCAAGTTTGCCCTGAGGAAAGCTGCCTTCCCCACACCTCTCAAGTGCATCACATGGCCCCCAGACAGCCTCTTGGGAATATGGACACCACTCTCTCTGTGGCGTGGTGTCCTCCTAGTGGCAGGAGGATCCAGGGAGTCCACAGGGGAGCCCTGTTAGACTGAACAGCTTTGATCAGCCACAGACATAATGGTGGCCACATGGAGAAGCAGCCAGGGGCTGTTGAAGCTGACCCTGAGACAGTCCCTAGGTTGAATCTAATACAACGATTTGTGCACTTTTCTGCATGCACTGTACTTCAGGGAATAAATTGTTTCAAAATATGAATATAGATATTTTGAGGTGAAGCAAAGCAGAAACTTTTACAATAGGACAATTGTGGCTGGGTGGTTTTTGTTCCTTCAAAAAAGGGCTGGAATGCCAAGACAAGGCATGGGTGATGCCAACTGGCATCATCTCCCCAATTTAACAATTAAATTGGGGTTTCAGAGTTCTCTAAGAAGTGTCCATCAGTGGTTGCTGTCCCTTCCTAATTGCAATGATGTGGCTTACCCTCTACAACTTGCTCTCTTCCAGCAAACTGTCATCAGCTCTAGATTTTTCCAAATTTTGGACACCCAAGGCCTTCTACTAATTTTTTATGTGACTCACCCAGCAACCCTGGAAGGGACAGATTGTTGTACATCATTTTTAGTACCAGGTTCTATTAAGGAGGAAACACCTGGATCCTGAGAAATCTGTAACTCTCCGGCAATCAAACATCTGGCACATCACATTCGGAAAGCAGCTGGATCCTGCAAGTTTTTAGGATAGACACTGAACTTCTTCTGGAATATTCTCAGAAGAGGACAAAAAATTTACCTTCCTTTGCTGGATATTTGGGGATTTGGCACAAAAATGGGGTAAACTGAATGAGGTCTGTCTTATCAACTCGTGGATCCAAAACACAGTCTTCAGGGATATTTGTAGACTTATGACAGGGTGACACTCCAGCCTAAGCTCTGATACTTTAATCACTTATTTCTCTGTCTTCTGTTGGTGCAATTGAAATATCCCTTGAATTCACACACCGGCAGTTCTCTGTAACCCAACTTGCAAACTGTCACTAATAGAATTAGGAGTAGAGGTCTGCAGAATTTTCCCTGTTTCTCTTCAATATTTTGAAAGAAGATTGAGAGTAGACAGCCATGCTTCTTTTAACATTTCATACAATTCACTGATGAAACTGCTTCGCCCAGAATTTTACTTATTAGTGTTTCTACCCCACCCCCCTTCCAGTGATGGACACTTAACCCAGATGGGGCCTCGGACAAATGCTCTATACCACTCACCGCTATCCCCAGCCTCACCTTGTGTTTGCTTCCTGATTTAATGGCAATCAAGTTGTAGATTTGTCCAGGTGTTGTTGTTGATTCAGTGTTGGTAGCCCTCTTTAGTTTTAGCATTCATTCCACTTGATGGGATTTGAACATGCCAATGATTAAGAGTCTTCTGGGTGTGTCTAGTAATCATTGGCATGTGGGATAGCAACTGAAGTGTAGACCCTCCCTAAAGTTGGGCAGAACAGCATCCTATAGGATGGCGGCTTGCTTGGAATAAATGTTGAAAGAACAAGGAAGCAGTGGCAGATGCCAGTGTTTCTCTTCTTGATGGCTGCTGCCATCGCTGGAGGATATCTGACTCTTGCTTCTTCACTCCTGCAAAGTGGACTGTACCAGGGATTGTCCAGGGAGTTTCCAGAAGCCTGGGATAGTAATTAATTCATTACTTTATTTATTTATTTATGTATTTATTCACTCTTCCAGGGTGTAATGGTCCTTTCCAATGGCCAACTTGATGAGATTAAAAGATGCAGAGGATCAAGAGGCTCATGGGTGTGTCAGTGAGGGTGTATCTGGACATGATTGGCATGTGGGATAGCCAATGGAAACAAGGTCCCTCCCTAAGCATGGGCAGCAGCATCCAATAAGAGAATTGCTTGGAAGAAACAGCAAAGCAGCCCCTGATGCAAGCGGATTTATCTTGAACAGTTCCTGATTGCTGCTGTGATTGAATGTCGGACTCTTGCTTCTTCTCTCTTCCAAAGCAGGCTGTGCCAGCGATTCTCCAGAAGCCTTTGGCCTACTACTAGGGGAGCTCCCTGACCTCTCTTGTTCTGGGGATTTATCTGATTGTGCGTCCAGCTCTCTAGCCCTCAGACTGCCATTTTGGACTATCCAGCTTGTGGTGAGTAAGCCAGCACAGTGAGTCTCCTTTTCATAACCAAACTTCCTGTTGATTCTGTTCCTCTTGAGAACCCTAATGCAGAGGGATTGAGCCCAAACTGCTTAACCACTGAGCCACATCCTCAGCATTTTTTTTTCTTCTTTTTTTTTTCCTGCAACGTCTCCTCAAATGCTTCGGGTCTAGCTCCATTGCTGAGGCTGGCATTGAACTTGCAATCCTCCAGCCTCAGCCTCCTCCAAGGAGAACTCATAGTCTCTCTCCATCTCTCCCTCTCTATTTCTCCCTCTTCTCTCACTTTCCCTCCTAGGAGACCAGGGTAGTCAGGTGTGGGTCATGGCCACCAGTGATGGGGATCCCGGGAATTTAGAAAGTGGTTTGAAACCTATCTATCAACAACATGGATGCCATCCAACATGGACAGCTAAGATGACTGAATTTGCCCTTCAGCAGAAATGTACCCATGAGATCCTGTCTCCTTAAGTTCCACAACCTGTGTTTCAGGTCAAGAGGAGCCCAGGAGAGTAGAAATTATCTTGCAAGCGGTCTCTGAAGCCTTTTCCCCCTGTGAGAGTCTGCAGCTATGGAGAAGCATTTTCCCTGCTGTATGAGGGAGGCCTGGGATTGTGGAGAGTATGCTCCAGGGCCCCAGGCACTGCCAGCCATTGAGGAAGCAGATGCTGGGCCCTGGCCTCTGCCTTTGTATCCCAGGCTAGGCTTCCTTTCTGGGGATCACCAGGACTTCAACCACAAAACACTTTTACCACCCTGTGGGTTTCTCAGCTCTGACTGCCCCATCCAGGGATCCGGAGTGCACAGCACTTTGAGAAGAGGCCCAGAGCTGCCTGCCTGCCTGCCCTGGCCCAAGACCTCAGACCCAGCAGGAGCCACCGGCCCCACCAGGAGAGTTGGACACCTCTAAGAAACCAGGAAGACCAGTGCCCAGGCTGCCCCATTGGACCAAGGGATCCCGCGATTGCCCACACTCTTTCCAGCATCTTGCTGTGCTTGTGCCAGGAGCCTCTGTCTGAGGTTTCCACTCCCATGCACAGGTTTTACATTGGTAGGCTCTGGACTCCTGGCTGCCTGCCTTTGGCTTGAGAGCACTGACGTCTCCTTGAACATGCTGCAATGGATGATCCTCTGAGAAGAAACCATGTTCAAATAGACAATTCTCAGGCTAGCAGTCGAGGAAGAACTCTATTGGCTTCTTGGATTTTCATGAAATTCTCTGTCCCTTGTATAATAAAATCATGGAAACAATCGTTTTCCACTAGTGTGCTTGATTTGGAGATTGGAAAATGAAAGGTGGGTTGGCTGGATGCCAGCATGGGCCCTGTGCAGGTATCTTTTCTTGGCGGGAAAAGGGATGGATGCTGGGGTCCCCTTTGCAGAGATCCACACAGGGTTCTCCTTTGCCTGTTAATCCTGCCCAGTATCATTGTATGGTAAATGTTCATTACAAGAATTCTTCAGCTCATCTCACTTCTGTCATTGTTCTGGGGCCAAACATTCACAGGACTTCATCCCAGAGTTGTCTGAGCTTTTGGACCCCTTCCCTCCATTTCCTAGAGTGAACTGCCAAAGTCTTACTTTTACACCTTTGACTCACCACAGGCAGATGTTTTACTTTCTCAGATTCAAAAGGAATATTTTCAGGAAAGGCAAAACTTGTAAGCAAAGTATGTTCCCAGAGAAACTGATGACCCACATCAGTTGTAGACATGTGTATATGCCTTCAATGAAGTCCTTTAATTTTTAGCTTTTGGTTTTCAAAAAAATTTTATTCATTTTTTTAAGACTTGAACACTTCAAACACAACCAGGAAGAACCAGAAATGAAGGACAGTCCCAAATTTTATACTTTATTTCATGTGCAACTTAGTGGCATCAATTGCAAAGTACATTATTGAAATTTTGGTGAAATATGAAATTTTGGTGCAATTGAAATATCTCTTGAATTCACACACCGGCAGTTCTCTGTAACCCAACTTGCAAACCGTCACTAATAGAATTAGGAGTAGAGGTCTTCAGGTTTTTCCCTGTTCGTCTTCAACATTTATTCACTGTAGCAGGGTGTAATGGTTCTTTCCAAAGGCCAACTTGATGTGATTAAAACATGCAGAGGATCCAGATGCTCGTGGGTGTGTCAGTGAGGGTGTTTCTGGACATGATTGGCATGTGGGATAGCCAATGGAAACAAAGTCCCTTTCTAAGCTTGGGCAGCACCATCTAATAAGATGATGGATCCATTTTTTTCTAGACTTTCCTAAATTTTTTTTCTCTTCTAAACCTTGTCTTTTTCCCCTCATAATAGAATGAAGTACATTAAACCAAGAACCCATTCCTTTCCCTGTCTTTAAAAATAGGGATAAATTGACTGCCAGACCCTTTCAAAGTAGGAAAAAATCATTCTGTATAAATTATTCTTATTATCATATTTTTAGTAATTTAATAGAAAATTATTTTATAGAACTTTATGTCATCTTATTTTGGTATTGTTAAATGATCAATATTTTATTTCTCATAACAATATGATTGTATATTTATATATAATAATTAATATGAAATTTATATTTTAATGTATAATATTCTTATGTTATTTTAATTGTGTAAATTTTAAAACATAAATTAATAAAAATTAAATATAAAATATTACATTAATATATTGTTATATCATTGTTCAATGAAACTGACATAAACATTTTTATGTTTTCACAAATCCATTGTGAACATAACTTCCTGAACATGGAATTGTCGTGGGAAAAGTCCTGCAAGTTTATTTCTCTAATGGGACAGCATTTCTTCATAGTTGCCTGTATTATTTATCTAAAAGAGAATTTGAACCATGGCTTTTATTTTTTTTAATTATTTTTAGTTGTAACTGGCCACAATATGTTTATTTAATTAATCAATTTATTTTTATGTGGTGCTCAGTATTGAACCCAGGGTCTACATACTAGATAAGCACTTTACCACTGAGCTACAACCTCAGCCCCTTAACCATGGCTTTTTTTAAAAGCTCTTAACACTTAGTAGAATCAATGAATCTGTTGCCATAATTTCCTTACTCTATTTTCTCTAATTAATATCAGCACTCTTGCCCTTTAATTATAACTCCCATTGCATTTTTAATATTTTTGTTTTAATTAGTTATACATGACAGTAGAATGCACTTACGCACTTTGACATATCATACATAGATGACATATAATTTCTCATCTTTCTGAGTATATATGTTGTGGAATCATGTTGGTCATGTAGTCATACATATACATAAAGTAATAATGTCTGTTTCATTCTACTATATTTCCTATCTTAACATCTCCTCCCCTTTCCTTCCATCACTTTCCTCTACCTAATCTAAGGTAATGCTATTCTTTCCTAGAGCCTTGGCCTTATTGTGAACCAGCATCTGCATATTAGAGAAAACATTTGGCCTTTGGTTTTGTGGGTTTGGCTTATTTCATTTAGTATGATATTCTCCAACTCCAACCAATTACTGGCAAATGCCATAATTTCACTCCTTTTTAAACCTGAATAATATTGCATTGAGTATAGATACCACATTTTCTATATCTATTCACCTATTGAGGGACACCTATATTGGTTCCATAGTCTAGCTATTGTGAATTGAGCTGCCATAAACATTGATGTGGCTGTGTCACTATAGTATGTTGATTTTAAATCCTTTGGGTATAAACCAAGGAGTGGGAGAGCTAGGTCAAATGGGAGTTCCATTCCCAATTATCCGAGGAATCTCCATAATGCTTTCCATAGTGATTGCACTAATTTGCCATCCTTCCAGCAATGTATGAGTGTATCTTTCCCCCCACATCCTCACCAATATTTATTGTTGCCTGTATTTTTGATGATTGCCATTCTGACAGGAGTAAGATGAAACCATAGAGTAGTTTTGATTTGCATTTCTCTCATCGCTAGAGATGTTGAACACTTTTTTATATATTTGGTGATCAATTATATTTCTTCTGTGAAGTGTCTGTTCAGCTTCTTAGCCCATTTATTGATTGGGTTTTTTTTTTTTTTGGTGGTAAGTTTTTTGAGTTCTTTTATATCCTAGAGGTTAATGATTTATCGGAGGTGCATGTGGTAAAGATTTTCTTCTAATCTGTAGGCTCTCTGCTTACATTATTAATTGTTTCATTGCTGAGAAGAAATTTTAATTTGAATTCATCCCATTTATTGATTCTTGATTTTTACTTCTTGCACATAGGAGTCTTATTAAGGAAGTCAGATTGTAGGCTGACATGGTGAAGATTTGGGTCTATTTTTTTATTCTATTAGGTACAGGATCTCTGCACTAGTGCCTAAGTCTTTGATCCACTTTGAGTTGATTTTGTGCAGGGTGAGAGAAAGAGGTTTAATTTCATTTTGCTACATATGAATTTCCAGTTTTATCACTGAACTAACTGTCCAGTCCAGGGATGCAGAGTGTATGGTTGTTGCTAGCTGGGGTTGGAGGGAGGGAGAGAGGAGTTGGGTAAAAAAGCGGGGCCAGGGAAGAGCTATTCCATGGCTTCACTTCTTAGCCTGTGCACAGCATCCTAGCGGCTGAATCTGCGGCGGCCCTCCTGCTACCCCCTCATCCTGTATTTGTTCATCAAGGGAGTGGCCATGCATGTGTCCTTGACTGTGTGGAGGTGTCTTATACCTCTGCAATTAGGCATTTTGTGTGCTTTCTCCACTCCTGTTGGCACTGATGTTGTTTCATGAGTCCATCGTGACCCACCTCTGAAGATGCAATTCAGAAATCTCTATACTCTGGAGCTTGGTGGCCATTCTCCATCCTGGGTGCATTGTATTGAAAGCCTACTGTGTGCTAGGTGGCAGTTATTTGAGGGATGGTTGTAGAGATGAGTAAGTATGTCATGCACTTGTGTTGATCAGCAACCTGCAATCAGAATAACACCGGGAGACACCCAGGAACACTGTGAAAAGATGGGTTAGTCCTGAGTGGTGTAACAGACTCAAAGAGACTGGGAGTTTTTTTTTTTTTTAAAGAGAGAGTGAGAGAGGAGAGAGAGAGAGAGAGAGAGAGAGAGAGAGAGAGAGAGAATTTTTAATATTTATTTTTTAGTTCTTGGCGGACACAACATCTTTGTTGGTATGTGGTGCTGAGGATCGAACCCGGGCCGCACGCATGCCAGGCGAGCGCGCTACTGCTTGAGCCACATCCCCAGCCCAAAGAGACTGGGAGTTTGGTGAAGCCCATGCTGTAGAGTAGAACATGCCACTCTCTGTGTCCTCTGTGCTTTTGGAGAGGTACAATTTTGCAGAAAGGCCCAGAAACCTGACAGTAGAATATTAACAGAATGATGAAGAAACAGATCTAGTTCAAGCACAAGGTGTCATGACATTGACCTCAAGGGGGTCAAGATTAGAAAGACCCAGAATGTCAAGTGTGGAATGTAGTGTTTCAAGTAGTGGAAACCTGGGAGCCATGGTCAAATTTTTGTAAAAATGTAATTTATTGAGAGTAATTACAAACAGTAAAATTCACCCTTTTTAGTCTCTAGTTATCGATTTTGACAAATGACATCCTGTACTCTCCACCAAGATCAAGTTTAACCAGGTTCATTACCCCCAGAAAATCCTTTCATGTCTTATCAAGTTCTCTCCCTGAGGCCTGTTGGTGTTTCTCTTTCCAGAATCATGCATAAATGGTATTGTGGTCTTTCTAGTGTGGCTTCATTCACTGAGCACAACACATTTGAGATTCATCTATGTAGTTGCTAATATCAGTAGGTTATTGTCTTTTGTTTCTGTGTAGTATTGTATTTCCCTACAGATTATTTATACATTCACCAATTGAAGGATTTTTACTTTGCTTCTAGTATTTGGCAGTGCTTTTGTTGGTCTATTTTGTTTTGTTTTTGTAACAATGATTGAACCCAGATATGCTTAACCACTGAGCAACATTCCCAGACCCCCTCAGCCCTGCACCCCCAGCACCCTTATGTTTTCTTTTTGAAAAACTTTTAAAATTTTGAGAAAGGGTATTACTAAGTTGCTTAAGGCCTTGTTAAGTTACTAAGTTACTAAGTTTCTGAGGCTTTGAACTTGCCACCCTCTTGCCTTTGTCTCCCAAGCCACTGAGTGTATAGGCACGGGCCACTGTGCCCAGCCAGTTTTGGGCAGTTACAAATAAAGCTGCTACAATAACCATTGGTGCACAGACATGCAGACATAAGTTTTCATTTCTGTTGAATAAATTGTTAAGGGTGGAATTGCTGAGTCATAAGGTAAACATATGTGGGACATTTAAGGAAACAACTGCACCATTTCTACTTTCTACCAGCAATGAATGATAATTCCGCTTGTTCCACAACCTCACCAGCTTTTGACACTGTCATTTGTTACTATTCTTTGTTTTCAAATTGTAGCCTAATAAATAAGTAATGGTACCTCAGTAGGGCTCCAGTCTGTATTTTCCTAATAACTAATGATATTCAGTATATTTTCTTGTCTTCTTAGCCATGGGTATATTGTTGGTGAACTCTTTCCTCCAATCTTTTTTCCATTTAAAAACAAAGTGTTGTTGTCTTATTGGGTTTCAGGAGTTCTGTATACTGGATTCAGACCTACATTTTGCAAATCTTTTCCTGCAATTCATGTCTTATAATTTCATTTTCTTCATAGCATCTTCCAAAGAGCAGAAGTCCTTAGGGTTGCTGTTTTTCCAGCACTGGGGATTGAGACAGGGTGCTGAACCACTGCGCTTCTTCCCCAGCATTCGTTGTTGTTCACTCTTAATGGAACCTCGTGTCCTGTGTGAGGAACAGTTTCATTGCTTTCTTCCCCATCTGTGTGTCTTTATTGCTTTTTCTTTGAGCTTTGACTAGGAATGATAGAAGTGGGCATCTCTGCCATGGGATTCCTTTAGTATGGCAATGACTTGACTAAAGGCTCTTTCAGGAAGACTGGTGGGCAGCATCAGTCCGGGGGAGGGGAAACTGAAGACCCCGAGACAGCTGAACAGAGGAGCCTTTCTGCTCATCACCTCCCATCCTTTTATTCACCAGCCCACCACTGCCATATGTGGTTCCCTCCCACCTGTGATTCCTGTGCTTGGCCCTTATTCCTCAGCCCTGTGGTCGGCCTGTCTTCTCCTCTCTCCAGCTTCTAGTATCACCATTGAGTTTGCCTGGCAGATTTTACCCTTCCCCCATCCTGTGGTTCTTCTAGCCCCAGGTCAGGCCATTGGCCTTCCTCATCTGCTCAGAGTGAGGCCCTCCAAGTCAAGGGTCCCCAAGTCTCAAGGAACCTAAATGTGGTCTGCACTTTGGGATTCTTCAGACAGGGCTCCTTTCCATTACCTGCAGCACCCATTTCAGGCACTGGTCCCATGTTCCAACTTTTACTCCCACCATACTCCATTCCCTGACTGCAACTCTTCCTGGAGTCACTTGTTTGGTGGTTGGTGGCAAAGACTCTGGTGAAGATGGTGAAGACCAGATAAGTTCAAATCCCAGCTCTAGAATTGACCAGCAGGGAGACCCTGGGGATGCTACTTAGCCCCTGGTCACTCAATTTCCTTATCTGTAAAACAGGGAATTGTGGGTTAATTCATGTAAAACACATTGAACAGTGGCTGGTACCAGAAATTGCCCTAGGTGCTGCTGTTACTATTACTACCATTATTTCCTGTGGTCATCTACAAATGTTTGTGCCTCTTCTTAAAAGCCATACAAATCCCACCCTTAACATCCCAGGCCTCCGCTCCACCTGTTGTACCTTCAGGGCCTTATTTCTTGAAAGAGTTGACCTTGCTCACTAGCACACTCTTCACTTCTTTGCTTAGGTCTGCCCAGCCCTTGCTGTCAGGATGATGCTGTCATTAATGGCCAAAGCCAGAAGACATCTTCAGACTACTCTATCTGGACTGGACACAGCCTCTGAAACCAGAAGTAGCTCTCTCAGCATTTAACTCTCTGGGTTTCTCCTCTTCATGTACCTGTGTGCTGTGAGCTGGGTTGCCAACATGGTTCCCTTGATACCCTCTCTCTTCTCTACCCTGGCCACTCCCCATGGTGCTCAGGGCCTTGTGTTGCAGCTGCCCTCACCACTGAACGTAGGCTAGCCATGCTGTTTGCAGGGTGCTTTCCATCCCCAGTGCAGTGACTGTGTTTTATTTTTTTGGTACTTGGTAATGAACCCTGGGGCCCTTTACCACTGAGCTACATCCCCAGTCCCTGCTACTTTTTAGTGTAAATCAGGGTCTCGCTAATTTGCTGAGGCTGGTCTCAAACCTGCCTCAGTGTCCCAAGTCATTGGTATTACAGGTGTGTGCCACCATGCCTGGTTGTACAGAAGCATTTTTGATGCCCTGAAATATTTCTGATGGGGGTGCATCTCAGTGGTAGAGTGTGTGCTTAGCATGTGCAAGGCCCTGAATTCTTCAATCCCCAGCACACAAAGAGAAGACATCTGAATCAATGAGTGAAGCCACAAAGAGAAGAATCAACATTTGGGGATAGAAGGAAAGAGAGAAAGGAACAGAGAGAGGCCTGGTGTCCTGACTCCCGAGGATAAGGGGAAGAAAGAGAGGCAGCATGAAGTTGGTCAGAAGATAGGGCAAGAAAAAGATGCCACTGGATTTTGGTCCTGTGGAGTGTGAGGGTGTTTGAGACACACAATTGAAGCAGGAGCCCCAGGAGTGGAGCCAGTGGAAGAGGCTGGTCTGGGTGCCTCAGAGCTGTTGGATTGTAGTTGTGTGTGATAGGGTTCCATGTGGGGAGAGGAAGGTATTCAATTTTACTGCTCAGTTCTTAGAAATTATAAATTATCATTCCTTAAGCATTTTGTATACCTTATGTACAATCAATATTTCCTATGCATGATATATATCTAATCAAACATTCTTTCTCTAAATTTAAAAAATCTACAACTTTTTAGTACTCTGACATTAATTTATATCTTCTGGTACTAGGGATTGAACCGAGGGGTGCTTTACTGCTGAGGGCCATTACCAAGTAGGTATTGACACATCGTAATCCTTGCCAGTGTACCCCATGTTAAATGGACTTGCCTTGGAAATTTGCTGCGACCTTGCTTGTGTGTTTGAGAAAGATGACCCTGCCTAAGGTGATCAAGGGTGGATCCAGGTTTGAGGAAGTATCCTGCAGGTTTGAGGAAGTATCCCGGTCCTTGGGTTTAGGGTGTTCCCGGTTTAAGGCGTTTCCCGGTTTAAGAATATGGGTTTTAGGGAAGTTGAGGTTGAAGATTATTGCTGCTGTTTTCCCTGTGGGAACACACAAATGGAACCCCAACTCCAGACAATAACTGGGTCGGGACCTTTCCATTGTCCAGTTAGAATATCTTTCCAAAGTACCTTAGGCTTATGTACATTTTTCGGATACATGTGTCTTTCCGCAGCACTAAGTCCTGATGAATCCAAATTTAGAAAGTTTAGAGTAAAAAGCGTTATTTTAAGTTTATCTTTGGGGGATATATACCCCTTTCCAATTCCCTCTTTTTGCTTTAATAAGTACGTTTTAATAGTTTGATGAGCTCTTTCAACTATGCCTTGTCCCTGTGGATTGTATGGGATTCCTGTTATATGAGTAATACCAAATGATGAGCAAAATTGTTTAAAAGAGTTAGAAGTGTAACCAGGACCATTATCAGTTTTTAACTGTTTAGGAACACCCACAGTGGCAAAGTTTTGTAAGCAATGAGCCATAACATCTTTAGTTTTTTCTTTGGCATGAAGGGAGCCCATCAAAAATCCGGAAGAAGTATCAACTGTAACATGTAAATATTTTAATTTTCCAAATTCTGGCAAGTGTGTGACGTCCATCTGCCAAATATGGTTAGGTATCATTCCTCTAGGATTGACTCCAAGATTAACTTGTGGTAAAAAGGTCACACAATTTTGACATTGTTTTATTATATGCCTGGCTTGTTCCTTAGTTATTTTAAAACGCTTTTGTAAAGTATTAGCATTAACATGAAACCTTTTATGAAAATTTGTAGCTTCTTCTACAGTAGAAAAAATATGTATATCATGCATAGTTTTATCTGCTAAATCATTACCCAAACTAAGGGCTCCAGGCAATCCTGTATGTGCCCTATTATGTCCTATAAAGAATGGATCTTTTCTATCCCAGATTAGACTTTGTATAGTGGAAAACAAAGAGAAAACAGTAGAGGAAGGGGAAATCCTACTAGCATCTTCAAGGGATATAATAGCGTTAACTATATACTGACTATCAGAAAATAAATTAAATACAGAATCTTTGAACATCACAAAAGCTTGTAAAACTGCATTAAGCTCTACCTTTTGAGCTGATTGTTTGGGAACTAAAAATGTAAAAGTTTGATCAGGGGTAACTACTGCTGCTGTACCATTATTAGACCCATCAGTGAATATATTTGGAGCATTCATGATAGGTGTTTTTCTTGTCATTTTAGGAAAAACTACAGGATGCTTAGACCAAAAAGACAACAAAGGATTAGATGGTAAATGATTATCAAATGAAACATTCGATTTACACATGATTATTGCCCATGTATTTAACTCATTAGCTAACTCATCAATTTGCTCCATAGTATATGGAGTAATAATTTTATTGGGAGAAAGTCCAAACACTCCCTTTGCTGCTTTTATTCCTTTGTGTATAATTGTCCTACAGCCTCAGGATACCTAGTAAGAATAGTGTTAGGAGAGTAAGATAAATGTATCCACAATAATGGACCTTCCTGCCAAAATACTCCTGTAGGAATATTTTTTTGTTGGTAATACAATAAATGATAAAGGCAAACTTATATCAATTCTATCTAAATGCATATTTTCCATATATGTTTCAATAATTTTTAATGCCTTTCTAGCTTTAGGAGTTAACATTCGGGGTGAATTTGGATCTGATAGACCTTTTAGAATATCAAATAAAGGTCCCAACTCTCCTGTTGGTATGCCTAGATAAGGCCTTATCCAATTTATATCGCCCAACAGCTTTTGAAAGTCATTAAGTGATTTGAGTTGATCTACTCGTATTTGAATTTTAGGTGGACGGTCCATGGTTGAGGATAATAGAACTCCTAAATAATTAATTGGAAAATTTAATTGTACCTTATCTATTCCTATCTCTAGATTATAATTTTTTAACAAGTTTGTAAGTGTGGCATAACATTCCAGCAATGTGTTCTTATCTTTATGTGCTAATAATACATCATCCATATAGTTAAATATTTTTAGTTCAGGATTTTGATTTGTAAGTGGCTGCATTGCTTTATTAACATATATTTGACACATAGTTGGACTGTTAGCCATTCCTTGAGGGAGTACTTTCCACTCATATCTCTCATCAGGACCTTCATGATTTAATGCAGGGATAGTAAATGCAAAACATGGACTATCCTCGGGATGAATTGGAATCGAAAAAAAGCAATCTTTAATGTCTATGGCTAAAACATGCCACGTTTTTGGTAAAGCAGACAATTGAGGAATCCCTGATTGAGCAGGTCCCATAATAACCATCTCATTATTAATGGCTCTTAAATCTTGCAATAATCTCCATTTACCAGATTTCTTTTTGATGACAAAAATGGGAGTATTATTGGGAGATACGGAAGGTTGTAAATGTCCTTCTGCTAATTGTTGTTTGACCAGATCATGGGCTACTTTTATCTTTTCTTTAGTCAGGGGCCACTGAGGAACCCACACTGGTCTGTCTGATTTCCAAGTAATTTTAATTGTCTCAGTGGCCCTTTCTGAAAATCCAACCCATGTCTGTCTGTTCCTTGATCTATTTGAATTGGTGCTGCTATACCTTGTTCTTGTTTTCCTAATCTTTTTTGTTTCCTGACACCTTGCCTAGCCCTAGTAGTGGGCGCATTAGGATTGATGTTATTTGTTAACATCAAACCTAGTTGATCTAGAACATCTCGTCCCCATAAATTAATAGGAAGGTGATCCAAAACATATGGCTGTATAGTTCCTTCACATCCTTCAGGATCCTTCCAATCTAATACCATAGCACTTCTATGGGGATTAGTCGCCACTCCTAGGCCTCAAAACGTTTGAGTGGCTTGTTGTAATGGCCAATGTTTTGGCCATTCTTGAAGAGATATGATGCTAAGGTCAGCACCTGTGTCCAGCAGGCCATTAAACTCATGACCCTGAATATTTAGTTTTAGCATTGGGCGAGAATCTAAATTTAAAGACAACATAGCCCAATCTACACCTGTGGAGCCTAATCCCCTGGAACCTCAAGGACTTGATTTTCTTTGGGAGGAAATGGACATATTGATAGAGTCTTCCACTTTGAACTGCCTGCAGAACTTGCCTGGACTATATATCAGTTGCATGCATCGTGAACTATAGTCTGGTGCAGCGAATTGTGGTACTGCTGGCATATTTTTGCTGATGGTGTCACCAGTGATGCAATTTCCTTGCCAGCGCACCCCATGTTAATTGTGGTAATGCTGGCATCTTTGCTGATGGTGTCACCAGTGACGCAATTTTTCCAAAGGAGCTGTCAATTGGCTTGGTGTCGTGGCATTTCTGTGTCTTCCTCCCTTCTACTAGTGATGGTCTAAAATTTGTGGGCCAACAGAGGTGAGGCAAAGAACCTCACCCCCCCACTGGCACCAAGGCTAAATTTGGGGGCCAACAGAGATGAGGCAAGAACCTCACCCCCCCCCCACTGGTGCTTAGGCCTATCCACAAGCATGGCTGAATGCTGGACCTGTAGTCAGTGACGGGTTGATCTGGTTGCAGTGGATTCAACCTAAGAAAGTAAGTTGAGGCCTAAAGGTCAGCTCTCCCATGACGGGTAAGAACCACATGTTGAATTGGACAACCTACCAGGCACGGTCCTAAGCCACATTGCTTGTTTTTTAATTAATCAGAAGGGGGGAGATGCTGAGGGCCATTACCAAGTAGGTATTGACGCATCGTAATCTTTGCCAGTGTACCCCATGTTAAATGGACTTGCCTTGGAAATTTGCTGCGACCTTGCTTGTGTGTTTGAGAAAGATGACCCTGCTCAAGGTGATCGAGGGTGGATCCAGGTTTGAGGAAGTATCCTGCAGGTTTGAGGAAGTATCCCGGTCCTTGGGTTTAGGGTGTTCCCGGTTTAAGGCGTTTCCCGGTTTAAGAATATGGGTTTTAGGGAAGTTGAGGTTGAAGATTATTGCTGCTGGGGTTAGGGTGTTCCTGCTGCTTGTTCCCGTTGAGTTCTCCTGAGATTCAAATGGGATTTGGAAAAAAGCCTCGTGGAGTAGGTGAAGTGTGCGGGGAGACGGAGACTGCCCTGAACGTGTGTGGAGGCTGGTGTGAGATCCGGAATAAAGAATTGCTGTTTGAACCTACAAAGCTGTGTGGTGGCTCATGATTCTCACCAAAGCTGCATCCCTAATCCTTGCTATATTTCGTTTTGTGATAGGGTGTCACTAAATTGTTGAGGGCCTTGCTAAGTTGTTGAGACTGGCTTTGAACTTGTGATCCTTTAGCCTCAGAATCCCAAGTGCCTGGGATTCTGTGTGCACCACTGTACCTGGTGGTATATTCATTTCTTAAGTGTTGTGAACACCATATATGAGGCAGAACCTCATAGAGGACAATGATTCATATTGCTTTTTGGACATATTCCAGAGCTGTTCTGGAGTGGAATCATCTTTCCTTCAGTGGAGAAGAATGTTGGATAGAGGTGCTGGATAGAGGTGGATAGAGGTGCTGCTGGGCCACTTGCCATTATAATAGAGTATTTGCTACCTAAAGCTCATGAGGTCGGATTGAAACTTCACCTGGTCTGGAAGGAGGAGGAGTCAAGGGTGATGAATGAAATCAGGGGAAAGAGAAAGTAGAATAAGGGAGAGGAGAAGACAGTCAGTGTCCAGGGAAGGACCTGACCTTTGAGCTTGACCTTTCCTGCTTTGTGTACTGAAGGTCTTCAGCTCAGATTTCCCTGGAAAATCTGATTTTTGACTAGGGAAATATGTCTGGGCATCCCCTGCTGCTACTAGTCTCCCAGATAGTTAAATTCAATGAAGATGATTTTTAGAAAAAATCAAGAGATGAAAGAGTAAAGGGGGAGCAGGGTGGGGACACCATCTTTGGATCAGTTGAGCAGAGCAGCACTAGAAAGATCTTAAAAGGTACCTGGAAGGAGGGGGTGAGAGAATAGGTGTGTCCAATAGAGACAGAGCAAGAATCCTGCAAACGGAAGCACAAGGGTATGAGGAGCCCTGAGAAGGCAGGAGAGGTGGGTGCTGGGTCAGAACTGTCTGGGGAGGACTGCTCACAAGTGGGTCATGGGAGGTCACTCTTCTTGGTGCCTGGGAAGGCAGGAGGCCCTGGTCACTCTTGGAGCCTTGCCATAAGCCCAGGTTGAGCCCTGGCTTAACTGACCAACTTAGCGAGGGTCACTGGGAGATGGCCTTGCCCAGTCCTGCTGATTCTGAGCTCCTCTTCCCTTCCTCAACTCCCTCCTGAATGATAACCCATATGATGTGGGCTGCACAAGAAACTGTTTCATCATTCTCTGAGCATCCTTGGGACCCCAGTGAGTTGGTAAACCAAGGGCTCACATGAGGCTGGTGGTATGGCATGATGCTGGGTCTATTTCCCTGGTCATTGTCCCCAGCTCCCAGGCCTTAACACTCCCTGTTCCTTTCCTTTTGAGTTTTCTCCAGGGCACTCTGGGAGTTTCTGGGAATTTCACTCTTCCTTGGTATTTTAGATTCTTGTCCCAAGAAATGTGGTAGAGAGGAATGGCAGCCTGGATAAGGCTCCTGGATGAGAGTCCTGGGCTCTGTGCTTTACCAGCTGAGGTGTGAGAGTGGCAGCGAGACCAGGCCAAGGTGGGTAGTGACTCCTTGCATTTGGCCTGTTGCTTCCCAGGTGCATGTCATAGGCTGTGTGCCTTCAGGTGGAGCAGGACACCACCTGGTTGCCAACATAACATCTTAAAGACCTCCTTGGGCCCAGGTCTGCAACTCAGGCCCTCCCAAGGTGTGGCAAGTCTGCACCCTTACAGAAGGTAAGGAGTATCGGTTGAGCCTTGAAACATGGGAGTCTGTGGTTGCACATGTGTTGGGGGAAGCCTCCGAAGTTGGGCTGGCCCTGAAGCTGAAGCCCTTGGAGCCTAATAAGTGGGATTATGGACCTTGATGATATAGGGTCCAGATCACAGGGCTTCAGAGCACACCCAGTTTTCCCTGGAGAGACAAAGAGAAAAGACTGCACTTCAAAGCTGGTTTGCCTGGGACAGTCCCTTACCTTCCTCAGCCACTAATGAGGTCTGAGATTAGTCCAGTAGCTTCAAATGTTTTAAAGCAAATCCTGTTTTTAAAAATTGGAAATTTTTACTCAGTCCCATATGAATCAGATGGAGTGGAGTATTAGGATTGCAGTGGGGTGGGTAACCCCCAGTGCCCCCGAAGGGCCCTTGCAATGACTTCTGGTGCCAGCTCTCTCATTTTTCCTTCCTCCAGGAGCTGAGGGTCTTGACTGTGAGCAGTGCAGTGGAGGTTAGGGAGAGCCCCCATGTCCTGACTCTGTGTTTATCTTTCCATTAGGCCAGTGTTGCAACATTTCACCCGGTGATGCCAGGATGTGTGCCCTACATCAAGGTCTCTCGGGCCTGAGCCCTCACTAATCCCCTGTTGGGGCTGCCATGACCCCCACAGTTATCTAATCCTTATAAAATATATTTTTGTTGGGTTTTGTCACTTCTCTGTCTGTTTTTTCTACATTCAGAGGAGCAAGTTTCCTGTGGGTGTGGGGAGGCTATGAGGGGCTGGAAAGAGCCCTCCTGTAAGGGAAGATCCTTGCTCTCTGGAGACCCAATCTCAGGAACCAACACTGTCTGGCTTTTTGACCTTGGGAAGACACTTAGCATTTCCCTCATCCTTAAAATATGGCAACAGTAATAATCACAGTGACTGAACTGTCTGGCTTCCTGGCAAGGGCTGGAGATGAGAGGAGAGAAAACTGACCAACCTGGAAAATACCAGTGCACAAAATAGAAATAGAACTTATTTACTAGTAGTTCTAATTGTGTGCACATGTGTGTATTCTTTAGGAATGTGTGTGTGTGTGTGTGTGTGTGTGTGTGTGTGTGTGTGAGAGAGAGAGAGAGAGAGAGAGAGAGAGAGAGAGAGAGAGAGAGAGAGATTGTGTGTTGTACTGGGGATCAAATCAAACCCAGGGCTTTATGCATGGTAGGCAAGCGCTTCGCCACTGAGTTACATCCCCAGCCCTTTTTCATTTCCAGACATGCTCTCACTAAATTGTCCAGGCTGGACTCCAACTTGTGGTCCCCTGTCTCAACCACCCCCATAGCCTCCCAAGTTACAGGAGTTATCTGCCATGACTATCTTAGGGTTTACTATATGCAAGATCTTGCCTAATGCAAATAGTTTTTCTTCTTTCTTTCTCACCTGGATATTAAATATTTTTCTTGCCTAATTTCTGTGGCTATAACTTTTAATACATATAATGAAAGATTTTTCATAAATGTCCTTCATAATGTTGAGGAAGTTACCTTTTATCTGTGTGTGTGTGTTTTAATTATGGAAAGTATTAGATTTTGTCACATGTTTTTTCTGAACCAAATGATCATGTATGATATTTTCCTCCACTATAATTGTGGTGTACTACATAATTGACAATTTCTCCAAGTTTTAGTGTTTAATAATTAATAGTTTGACTGATCAGGTCCAAGACACAAAGATACTATGTTCAAGAAACTGGGGGGAATTTACTCTATAAACTATCTACATAGTATGTGATAAGAATGGGCATTATAATATAAAACCTTTCAACACATAGTAGTTAGCTGCAGGAAACCATTTTTAGCTTAGGAAATGGTATTCCAAATTTCAGTGTAAACTACTAGCAAAGTTCAATTTTTTTATGGCAACTATCTTATTTCTGTTTTCAAACTCTTCCACTCCAGCCTGAGTTAAATGTCTGGAGTGCTTTTTTCCCCAATCACAAGTGTGATTACCAATATTGGCGATTCTTACAATGATCTGATGAGACATGGTCTGACATGTATCTTGCATTGCAGCAATCTGGCTGGGCACAAAATCATGAGCCACTCAAGCAGGAACAAACTTTAGTTTTGAAACTGCCGCCAATGCCCTGTAGGTTCCCAGGACGATTGCCGACTGACCCACGCAGAGTTCTCCTGGATGCCAACAGGAAGTTCCTCCTCTGGAATTCCCTCCTACTGCACTTCCCCAACCAATGGGAACTCTCCAGGAGTCTCATAGCGGGCCAAGGTGAACAGCAGGAGTACAATATCCATATGAATGCAAATCTTAACATAATCATAATATCTCAATGGCTTGCTGGCATCACCTTTCAAGCAAAAATGCCATGCATCATATAATTGGCTGTGGCTCTTAGCATTGCATTCATTGCAAGAGCACCACCAAGGTGATCCTGCATGATGTTGGAGTCAGTCTAGGCCATCTCACCTGTTCCCAGTTTGGTGATGATGTCTCAGACTATCACATATACAACAACTTTTTTTTTTTTTTTTGCGGGGGGGATGTACTAGGTATTTAACCAGGGGATGATTTATCCTGAGATGTGTCCCCAGTCCTATTTATTTTTTATTGAGTCAGGGTCTCATTAAGTTGTTGAGAACCTGACTAAGTTGCTGAGCCTGGCTTCAAAATTATGATCTTCATGTCTCTGCCTCCAGAGTTAATGGAATTATACACATGTGCCACCATGCCCAGCTATACTCTATATTTATAAATGTTGAATCATTTTTGCATTTCTGGGATTAATCCCAGAGTCAATGAAACATAATATTTTTAATATGCTGCTGAATTCAGGTTGTTAATTTTATTTAAATATTTATTCTTTAGATGTAGTTGGACACAATACCTTTATTTCATTAATTTATTTTTATGTGGTGCTGAGGATTGAACCCAGGGCCTCACACATGCTAGGCAAGCACTCTACTGCTAAACCACAATCCAAGCCCCAGTTGTTAGGATTTTTAAAAAAGATTTTTGTATTTAATACTCATAAAGGGTATTAATCTTAATTTTCCCCTGTGATATCTTTGTTTGGCTTTGGTATCAGGGTAATATTGGTCCTGTAAAGTAAGTTGGGAATTGTTCCTTTCCCTTCTACTTCTTGGTAGAGTTTGAGAAGAAGTTGTGTCTATTTAAAGTTTTGGTAGAATTTACTAGTGAACCCATACTTTTCTTTAGAAGAGCCTACTAGTTTGTCTACCTTGTTGATTTTCCCCTTTACTACTTTTAGCTGTTTTAGACTAGATTCTTTTTAGTTATTGTTTTTTTTAAGTATTTAAGTGCAATACTAGTATCATTCAGTTTATAAAAGTTGTCATTGCAAAATATTTTATGTTGCATCTGAGATTGGTGGGAAAGGAAGACACTAGTGTCTTATTGTTTTGCTTTGTTTCTTTGTTATTAATATTTTGTAACTCTTTTCAATTTACACTAGAGTGTATTTTGACATATTATACATACATGGAGTATAACTCCCCATTCTGGTAGTTGTACATGATGTGCAGTTTCATTGGTGGTGTGTTTATATATGAGCATTGGAAAGTCATGTCCAATTCATTTCACAGTCTTTCCTTTCCCATTCTCCCTGCCTTCCTTCCCTTACCCCTCATATTGTGTGCTAGCTGTATATCAGAGGGAACATTCAGCCTTTGGTTTTCTGGGATTGGCTTATTTTACTTTTGCTTTCAAAAATATTTTTTTATATTTTTAAATTGTAGATGGACACAATACCTTTATTTAATTTATTGTTTTAATGAGGTGCTGATGATCAAACCCAGTGCCTCACACGTACTAGGCAGTGCTCTGCCGCTGAACTACAGCTCCAGCCCCTTGCTTTCATTTTTGAGATGGAGTTTCACTATACTGTTCCTGCTAGCCTTCAACTTGTGGTCTTCCTGTCTGAGCCACTGAGCAGCTGGGATCATAGGTCTAGCCACCATGCTTGGCTCAAGATGCAAATTTTAAATGAAAGAAGATGTTTGAGTTGACAAGTGAGTATTTTTATGTTATGGTATGTACGTGTGTGGGGGGGTGGTTTAATGTGGTAAGGGAGACCCAATGCAGGTCCTGCCTCACATGTGCTTGGCAAGCAATTTACCACTTAAGTATGACACAGTCCTTGTATAGGGTTTTGTTTACTACATAACATCATAACTCTATGAATTCAGATGATAACAACCAAGAATTCAAAAAGCTTTTTGTATTTGAAAACTACAAAAAAATTTAAAATATATGGTGCTGAGATCAATAAATTAATGAAACAAAACATCCACACACAGACACTAGAATTTAATATGCAGGATGTTTACAAGGAATGATTTGGGGATAAACACCCATGGAAGGAAGGGAAGGGGATGGGAAGATGCAAGACTGAGCAGAGGGGAGTCACCTGAGGTAGGGGCACAAAAAATCTCAGGAAACCCAAAAGTCACATGGCCCTTCAAAATTGTCCTTCTTTGGGGTACAGTGGCTGGGCCTGTATGCCTGTAGTAAACACTCCTTGGATACAATCTGTCCCTGGAAGGAGGGGAGGCAGGACCCAGATTTGCATCTGTCTCCCACCCACACTCCAGCAGCTGGGTGGGTAAGTTCTTCATACTGGAGGGGAATCTGGGAGGCCCCTTCCAGGGTCCACTCCACAGACCTTAGTGTATATGGAGAAGTCCATGTCTGTTTAAGTGTTGATCATGAATCCTGAATTGAAATCTACTTGATAAGTGATGCTGGAAACATTGATTATAATCATGGGGAACACACATGAATTACACTGTTATCTCATCTTATCTGACATTAATTTCAAATAGATTAAAGAATTGAAAGAAAAAAGACACAATATACCTAATACTTATCAGCTTGAAGGTGAGGGAAATGCAAGTAATCTTAGATGATGCCAATAAAATGATTAATAGATTTGATCACATAAAAACACATTTTGCATTCAAAATTTTACACAAAATTAAAAGGCAAACAACAAAACTGAGAAAGTGTTTGCAATAAACACACTGAAAACATTAACATGTATTTATTATATTTGATTGGTTCTTTATGTTATCCTATCCTTTTCTCCCCTTTTTCCTTATTTTAGTCCACCTTCTGCATTTGACAGAAATCATTTGACCTTTGAATTTCTAAGTTTGGATTTTTTCATTTATCATAATATTCTCCATTACCATTAATTTACTGGCAAATACCATAATTTTGTTCTTTTTTTAAAAAGTGATCCTGGGGAGGAAGAACATGGCAGTGGGTGGGGAGGGAGCAATCCCTTGACCTTCTCAGCTATGCTGGCATAGAGAGACTTCAGAACGACTGGATGATGTCTGTTCAGGAATGACCAGCAAAGTTGGGCTGAGGTGGAACCTAAGTGAGCAGTTTGAGCTTCTCAGAGGCTACAGTGTACTCGACCGTGGGTGAATCCAGGCCATCCTGCGTGCGGATGTACTGGCTGGTTAATTGGCAACCCGGTGCAACTCAGTGCTACAAAGACCCTCGAGTGGAGTATAGAAAAAAAACTTCAGATATTTTGAGGGTTTTTGAGGTGGTGCCAACCAAGCCTCCATGGGCCAGCGGACTGAGAGCTGAGGTAAGATTTAGGAGAGGCAGACCAGACCCATCCTTCCCATTGGACAGCCCGACAAGGAGACCGGAATCCACCCTGGCAGAGAACTGATGACACCAGAATTCAGTGGATGGATTGCTCCGCAGCAAAATTGGCGGCCACAGGTGTGTGACCCTCAACCCTCCCTCTCCATACAGCTGGGAAATCTCAAAAATCTCTCCCTAGCTCTCCATGAGCATGATTATCAGAGCGGAGGGAATCAGGAGGGACACCTGACCTATAACTCCCCCTCCCAACAGCGCTGGCAGCTGAGGAGGCCTTTTTGCCAGCTCCCGGGGGCGTGGCTACAGGAGGGAATCAGGCAAAATAGGCTGATGGCCCCCAGCCCCCGCACTCCACAACCTTGGGGTCTGGGTGAATGGCAAACAGAGAGAGTGCCCAGTCATTCTAGAGAACAGGGTACCCAGGGGGCTGCAGGCTCAAAGTGTAGCTAGTTCTGTGGAGACCACCACTGGGGAGTGGGGCCTGGCTGGCAGGAGAAGCAGGAGGGTGGTCTGGAGACCAGGAAAGGCACTGGGCAACCAGGATTGGAGACCCACCCAGTGGGGGAAGAGTAGCCACCTCACAGGGATTGTTTCCTGTGTATTGAAGGCAGAAGCTTGGCCTGGAGGGCACAGCTCCACCTACTAGAAAAGAAGATAATCGAACTCTAATACTGCATTTATCTTTTTTTCTTTTCTTTTTAATTTTTCCCCTTTTCTTTTATTCTTCCTATTTTTCTTTCTCTCTTTCTCTTTAGTGACTTCTTCCTTCCCCTCCCCCTTCCTCCCAAGCATTACGACTTCTACTATGTGTAATTTACTAAATGCATATTGGTGAATGTTCCAAGGCAGTCTATACTGCTCCCATATCCCTAGCTACCCCCAAATACTCCAGTTCATTCTCCTGTTTATATTCCCATTCAGTAGAGCAATCTTCTAAAGTTCTTAAGATATACCAACCCCCATACCATCAAATAACCTGACCTAAACATAAACTCCTAAGACCAAACTGCAGATTGCTATATGCCTTCAGAATGTGTATACATTTTATGAAATGGATGAATTTGCTTCAAAGTACAATAAACCCCACCATCTTTAGACATAGTCTCCCATCACAAAGGAGAGATCCCAGAGATAGACAAAACCAAAACAAATCTATAGGAGTAAATAGTAACACAGCAGTCAAACACAGCTGGAAATTAATGTGAACATCATGAAAAAAACAGGTGGAAAAAAAAAGGATTACAAACAATGCAAGACATACCTGACTCAGATGGAATGGAATCTTAAAGAGGTCATTATACAGCAAATGCAAACAATGAAAGAACACTTCGACAACAAATTACATAAACAAATTCAAGAAGCAAAAGGACAACTCTACCAGGATATAGAGGTTATAAAAAATCAAACAATAATCCTAGAAATTAAAGAAACTATAAACCATATTAAAATCTCAAAGGAAAGTATTACTAGTAGAGTAGATCAAGTAGAAGTCAGAACATCAGACAATGAAGATAAAATATATCATCTCGAACAGAGTCTAGTGAATTCAGAAAGTCTGGTAAGAAACCATGAGAAAAACATCCAAAAGATATGGGATATCATGAAAAAACAAACTTAAGAGTTCTTGGGATAGAGGAAGGTATAGAAGTCCAAACCAAAGGAATGAGGATTCTGTTGAATGAAATAATTTTAGAAATCTTTCCAGACATGAAAAATGAAACGGGTGTTCAAATCCTAGAAGCCTACAGGATGCTGAACATACAAAACCACAATAGACCAAATCCAAGATACATTATTATGAGGATATCCAACAGAGAGAACAAGGAGAGAATATTAAAAGCTACCAGAGAAAGGAGGCAGATTACATTCAGGGGTAAACCAATTAGATTAACAGCTGATTTTTCATCACAGATGCTGAAAGCAAGAAGATACTGGAACAACGTATTTCAACCACTGAAAAATAATGAGTCCCAACCAAGAATATTGTATCCAGCAAAACGAAGCTTCAGGTTTGATAACAAAATAAAAATCTTTCATGATAAACAAAAGTTAAAAGAATTCACAGCCAGAAAATAGCACTGCAAAGCATTTTGGGCAAAATAATACAGGAATAGGAAATTAAAAACAACAACCAAAAACCAACAGTGGGAAGTACCTCAGTATGGGGGAGGAGAAACTAATCAAAGAGGGAAAAACAAACCAAATTAAAAATAAATAAATAAATAAATCAACAAACATGACTGGAATTACAAACCATATATCAATAGTAACCCTAAACATTAATGGCTTAAACTCACCAATAAAGCAACATAGGCTGGTAGCCTGGATTAAAAAAAAAAAAAAACAGATCCAACAATATGCTGCCTTCAGGAGACTCATCTGATAGGAAAAGACATACACAGGCTGAAGGTGAAAGGTTGGGAAGAATCATACCACTCACATGGTCCTCAGAAGCAAGCAGGGATGGCCATCCTCATATGGAATAAAATTGACTTCAAGCCTAAGTCAATCAAAAGGGATAAAGAAGGACACTATATACTGTTAAAGGGAACCATTCACCAATAAGACATAACAATTATCAATATATATGCACCAAACAATGGTGCTGCTACATTCATAAAACAAACTCTCCTCAAGTTCAAGAGTCAAATAGACTACAACAGAATAATTATGGGTGACTTCAACACACCTGTCTCACCATTGGACAGATCTTCCAAACAAAAGTTGAATAAAGAAACTATAGAATACAATAACACAATTAATAACCTAGACTTAACTGACTTGTAGAGAATATATCAACCATCATCAAGTGGATATACTTTTTTCTTAGCAGCACATGGATTCTTTCCAAAAATAGATCATATATTATGCCATAGGGCAACTCTTAGAAATTATAAAGGAGTGGAGATAATACCATGCTTCTTATCTGATCATAATGGAATGAAACTGGAAATCAATGATAAAAGAAGGAAAGAAAAATCCTATATCACTTGGAGAATGAACAATATGTTACTGAATGATCAATGGGTTACAGAAGACATAAAGGAGGAAATCAAAAAATTCTTAGAGATAAATGAAAACACAGTTACAACATATCAGAATCTATGGGACACAATGAAAGCAGTTCTAAGAGGAAAATTAATTGCTTGGAGCTCATTCCTCAAAAAAAGAAAAAAAATGACAAATAAATGATCTCACACTCCATCTCAAAACCCTAGAAAAAGAAGAGCAAAACAACAGCAAATGTAGTAGAAGGCAAGAAATAATTAAAATCAGAGCTGAAATCGAAACAAAAGAAACAATTGAAAAAATTGACAAAACTATTAAATTAAAAAGTGATCCAGCAACTAAAAAAGAGAAGCCCATACTTAGGTCAAAAATACAATGAGCTACCACTCACATCCACTAGAATGGCTATTATCAAATAACCAACCAACAAACATGAGGAAACAAAAAGTATTATCAAGTATGTGGAGAAGTGGGATCCCTCATGCATATTAATTGGAATATGAAATCGTAGGGCTACCATGGAAAACACTATGGCAATTTCTCAAAGAATTAAGCAGGTAATTCCCATATGATCCAGCAATTCCACTCCTGCAGATAGATCTGAAAGCACTAAATGCAAGGACTTGAACAGGTATTTGCATATCATTGTTCACGCAACATTATTTATAGTAGCCAAAATGTAGAAGCAACTGCAATGTTCATTGGAAGATGAATGGATAACAAAATATGACAGAATGGAATGTTATTTATTCTATTTATCTATATAGAATGGACTATAATTCAGCTTGAAAAGTAATGAATTCTAACTTATGCTTCAATATGGACAAACTTGAAAATACTATTATGCTAATGAAATAAACCATACCCAAAAGGATAGCTTGTATAATCTACCCATTTATCTGAGATCCCTGGAATAGTCACACTTACAGAGACAGGAAGTAGAGCAGTGCGAGTAGAGGGAAGGAGGAGGTGAACAATGGGCACAGAGTTTCTGTTGGGGTGATGAAAAAGTTCTGGAGGTGGATGCTGGTGATGGTTGCTTATCAAGGGGAAGGCACTTTATGCTGCAGAACCAGATACTTATAAACGGTTAAAATGGTAAATTCTCTATTAGGTATGTTTACCATGATAAGAAAAGAAAATCCCAGCACATCCACACCAGAATGTGTCCAATCTTGCTTCTAACTTGTGATCCTTCTGCCTCAGCCTCCTTAGTTGCTGGGATTACAGGTGTGCACCACCATGCCTGGCCATTAAAATTTTAAAATAAAAATTTAAAAAAACAAAGGAAAAAAAGAAAATGAAAAGAAAAAAGCCCAAGGTAAAATATTAAAGCACAGTCCAGGAAGAGGATCCTGTAGATGGCTGAATTCCTGTGATCCCAGAAGAAAAGCCAGGTTTCCCAGGTTCACCATCAGTCACTGGGAGACTGAGCACACTCTGATGAACAAGGGGTGGAAGCCAGAGGAGGTTAAGGTAGAAGTAAAAAGCAAGGGCAGCAGACAATGGATGTGCATTTAAGGCTGTTGGTAAAACTCTAATCTCTTTTCTGTTCTTTTCTTGCTCCTCGCACACAGGGAAAACATTTCTTAGCTCCTTGGACTTAGAAGTGGTTATTGCTTCTCCTTCTGTGGTAATAGGAGGAAGCCTGGCTTTGATAAGATGGTGGGCACTTCAGATTAAAGTAGCTTGTATCTCTGGGTGCCTGCACCAAGGACAGTTGCTCTAAGGGATAACTTTAGTCTATAGAAAACCTGGCCTGAATGAAGAAAGATTTGGGGCATTTCTGTGCTCAATGTGGGGCTGTTTGACATAGCAGCATAACACAGCCTATTTTAACTGATGCAGACAGAGCCTTGCTGAGAGGATTAATAGGATGAGGAAGGGCTTTTTTTTAAAAAAAAAAAACTACTATTATACTATTGAAATAAACCATACCCAAAAGGATAGCTTGTATAATTTATCCATTTATCTGAGATCCTTAGAATAGTCACACTAACAGAGACAGGAAGTAGAGCAGTGGGCATAGAGGGAAGAAGGAGGTGATGAATGGGAGAGTGAGCACACCTGAAGAACATGCAAGAATGAAAACAACCTTCCTAGTTATCATTTCTACCTCTCTATTTGTTCCTTTTCCCAGAGAGAAGCCACTTGAATTGTCACACTCCCTAGGAGAGGCATTCTTAGGTATAGGAAAGGCTTGAAGATTTTTGTGTACTGAGAATGATCCGCAAGAGATGGAGAAGAGGGCTTGCCTGGTCATGAAAATTTAACAGATGACAGCGGGTACACAATTCCCCCCAAAAGAGGAAAGGTTACTTTGCCTTAAGAAGAGAGACACTTCTTTATTGGTGTCTTGGTCCATTTTGTACTTCTATAACAGAATACCTGACACTGGGTAATTCATAAAGAAGAGACATTTATTAGGATTCTGGAGGGTGAAAGTTCAAGGTCAAGGGGCACTTATTTTGCTAGGGCCTTCCTGCTGTGCCATCCCACAGAGAATAGTCAAGAAAGTGGGAGATAAAGATCAAGAGAGAAATAGGGTTGAAGAGAATGTACTTCTGTGATACTCAGCCCATGTATGCTATAATGGCTTTTGTCCCCTCATCACCTCTTCAAGGTATCACGTCCCAACACTGCCATATTTGGGAATAATCTTCCAACAGCTGACTTTGGAGGACACATACAGATAACAGTACTTGGGTACAAGAAGGAAAGGAGATGAACAATGGATGAGAGCAAGAGGGAAAGAGAGCTGATGGCTTTTGTTTGTGGTCTTCATTTCCTCTGGAAATGATGGTGCCCGGTGAGAGGCAGGACAAAGTGATGTGACAGGACATGAAACAAAGGGAAAATATTTGGGGGAACTCCCAGGAAATCTGTCAATGGTGAACAAAGTAGAGAAGCCTTTGCCAATAGCTCAGCATCGAATTGTAGGGAATCTGATGTGTGAGAAACTGTGGTCTGGTGAGCAACAGGTAATCCCTACAGCCTGCTGGGAGGAGGGGTCGGCACTGTCACTGAAGCTGGTGAGGCTGAGCTGGTAGGGCCATTGGCAGGGATATGATGAAGGAGATCACTAATCAGATAGGAATAATGACCTTTAAGTTTCCTTTCAACCTTGAGATTGTATGATTCTTTATTTCCATGTGTTGTAAGGAACTTACAAAATCAAATGACTTCCATCTTATTCAAATTATTGTGGCCTGCCTTTCAGCTTCCCAGAGGGAGTGGATTTAAGGACATTGAGCACTCAGAGTTAATTATGCGGATGCCATACTCTCATTCCAGGTTGGTTCTCCTAAATACCAGGGTAATTATGAGGGCACATCCGCTCCTCATCGTGAGGACTGATGAATTAGCTCAGTATTTATCTCTCCTGTGCAGACATGATGGAGAAACCTAACAGGGAGCAACATTCTGGTGAATATTCTTTTGGTATGCTAATAACTTTTCAAATTCTATTATTAAAGTTACATTTTCCTTGTTGACTCTGGGTTGTTAAAATTTTGTGTTCTTTAAAAAAATTTTATATTGCTCTTATATCTTACAAGCAGCTTTGTAAAGTTAGCAACAAGCAAGATTGGAGATGCCCTGGATTGCCCTCACTGCAGCCTCTCCTGATAACAGCACCACATCTGAGTACTGTATATCCCATTTGTTCTGGAAAGAGAGAGAGGAAGAAAAACCTTCCTAATGTCATGAGGTTGCTTCATACTGGGACCAAGCTGTGGATGACCCCAGCCTGGCTCGGAGTAACCTTGCAACAAGGCTCACTTTGGAATTTTTTTATGATCACTGAGCATTTCGCAATTTTATTCTACTTTCAGTGACCCCTGCCCTTGCCAACTACTTCCATCACTCAAACAACATTCCGCTTGCTGACCAGCAGAAGATGGATTTTGTTTTGGAGAAATGGGAGGCATCGGCTCATTAACAAGCCCTCCAGCCCCATGAGGAGAGGTTTAAGCCCTCTTCTTTCAAAAGTGGCTTGTCCCTTCTCCCAAACCCTGACATGTTTCACACAGAACAGGGCCTCCAAAAGCTCTCCAGAATAAGAAATGCTGCCTTCAGTCCTCATGAGAAACTAGGAGATAACAACAATGCATGAGTCCCTCATCCAGTGGGAGTCAAATGTTCTAGGAGTACAGGGATTTTTTTCCCTGTTGACTAAACAGTTAACTTGGGTACATCATGATAAAGAATGAAAGGGCACAACTGTTCATTTAAACCCCAATCTGCTGACGTCAGGGCCAAAAAGAGCTCCTCATTTCTGGTGAAGGTCAGCCCCACAAATGTGGCCTAAAGTATTTCATTACACCCTCTTGACCTTCTGTTCCCTCTGAAAACATTGGGATTGAATGAGAATCTCTCTACTGATATCATCCTTGGCTGTTTTGACAATGGATGTTAAATGACTCAGTAAAAGAGCCACAATCCACATGATTCTTTAACCAGAATCATAGAAGGAGGGCCGAGTAGCTAAATGGGATGAAAAAAGATATGTATTGGACTTCCGGTAAAACTAGAGGAACCATGACAGCCACCAAAATTAACCTTTCATGTGTTTTTAAACTATCTGTGAGATTCTCCACAAGCCTACATCCCTACAGTTATCATAAGGAATAGTAACTTGTGTTTGTAAAACATGTCCTGGATAGACAGAAGCTAGAGTGGTGATATAAATTGCCATAAGGCCCAGGAAGAAAAAGGACCATGGGAAATGGTGGATAATATAAACTCTTCTGCAGCACATACCTGGATAAGACATTACCAGAGTTTTTAAAAATAAATGGACAAGTGCATAAGCCAGAAAGGAAGAACACCAGCACCACAAGCAAGAAGGGAATTGATAGCTGTTCCAGACATGACTGAGATCTGCCTATTCCTGGAGATTTTGGGAGGAGCTGCCGGGAGAGATTGATGATGGAGGACCATATGGTGGTCATGATATCACAGCTCCTGAAACTCAGGTGTAGGGCTTCATACCCACACAGGGCTTCATGCCCACACAGTAGCAGGAGAAGAGTCCTGGGCCCTGTAGATGGAAGTCAGCTGGAACTAGACCTCTTAGCTGGTATGCTGGAGGTCACACCCCCAGGGAGAATATAGATTAGGAAAAGTCCTGTGCACTGGTACAGCTGGGTGACAAGGAAGCATGTCTGTGTCTGCCAGGGCTCAGGGTGAAAAATTGTCCCTTGAGAAATCAAAACTCAGGTCCTGTGTGTCATGTAAATTTAAGTTAGGATTTGTTATTCAGAAGTGTGAGAATCTCCCAAGCTTTAATATAAGATGGGTACCAGGCTGCTATTTTCAATTTGCATGGAGAAGTAAACAAGGCAAGCTTTGGAGGAACTCCTTCACAAGGTAGGATGAAAGGAGTTTTGCAAAGCACACAGCAACATTGAAGCTGAGGATAACACACACCATGCACAAAAGAATGAGGACACAGCAAACAGAAGGACTAGAGTTCCAGAAAATCAGGGGAATAGAAAGATACATGAAGAATGCAAGTTTGTCTACAATTAATGAAGAAAGATCTTGTCTTGGTAAAGAAGTGACTATGTACAAGAAGACTACAGTACTATTTGTAAGAGAAAGAAAAGAAATGGAAACAGTCACATTCTTCTTTAGAAGACTGATTTAATAAAAAACAAAAACATATGATCCATCTACACAAAGCACTGTTAAGAATGCTCCGTGTCTTCTGCATACCAATGTTAAGAGAAGGGTGTGTTGTTAACTGAAAAAAGCAACCAAAGAAAACAGTATATATAGTTAGTCACTTTTTATCTAAGGAAAGGGGGTAGGAAAGCAACAAAAATTTATATCTGGGTCTGTATTTATATTAACACTGAAAAATACATTTAAACTAATAAATATTGTTGCCCTCAGAGATTGAGGTATAGATGTTGTATGAGCAATGTGGCCAGGAGTGAGACTTTTCAATGTTTATGTTTTATGCTATTTTGATTTTTGAACCATGAGAATGAGTTATGTATACAAAACTTAAAATTTTGTTTTATGAAGGAAGAAATAAAACTCCAAAATAATAATTAAGCTTTGAAAATTTATAAGCAGATTTGAAAAAGGAGCAAATATAACTGATGGAAAAGTTGTATTTAATTTAAAAAAAAACTAGATGAGTTAGAAGACTAAATAATGTTTCAGATAAAATTAATAAAGTAGAGGGCAGATCCAAGAAACTTACCAAAATGAAGCACAAGGAGGTTGAAAAGATGGAACTCACAGGAAACTTTAAGAATTTCAGAGATCAGAAGGGGAAGTGAAATGTAGGAGTCCAAGAAAATATAGAAACAACAAGGGCAATAAAATATTTACAGAGATAATGGCTACATATTTTTAAGAATTAACAAACCTTACGTAAAAGAAACACAGGTGATCCCAGGAAGGATAAATAAAACAAGGTCCACATGAAGATACATCAAAGGAAACCTCAGGATAGCAAGAAAAAGATAAAAATTTAAAAACAACTGGTGAGAAAGACAGATTGCCTACAAGGGAGAAAAAGAAGGTGGAAGACTTATGGACATTATCCTAATCATCCAATGGAATAATACTTCAAGGATGAGAGCAAAATAAAGACATACACAAGCCTAATAGAAATTTCCACTCAAACATTAAATATTTCAGAAAGAAGGAAAATCAAATGGGAAGAAAAAGAGTAATGCAGGAAACAATGATGAGAAGGAAAAAATGGTGAACAACAACAGGAAATCTAAACAATCAATGACTAGCAAATAATAGCAAGGATAGAATATTTGGAAAATCAAATGAAGTCAAACTAAAATAGTGGCAAAACTATTATTCAACATAGAAACAGAGGTAAAGTTCTAAGTAGGGCTAGAAATAAATGGTGCTTACCTTGGGACCAAAAGGTAAAGGAACATCCAAAAAGTCAAAATTAAGATAAAGGACATTTTAAAGCAATATTTTAAAACCAAAACTAAAACAAACGTCCATGATGCACAAATATTGAAATCTCAATAAACACAAGATCAATATGACCTATTGTTTTTCCTTTTGTCTCATATTCCAATATGGCCTGACATAGTTCTGATTCTAAGGTTCTTATTTTTTCTGGGAAAGTCTTTAGAGTAATTAATGACCTTTATACATTGTATATCAAGTATGAGTCTTAAAATTTTTTAAGTGAAACAAATAGAATAATACAAACATAATGAAGAAACATTAAGCTGTTAAATAGGTCAATAAAGAAAAATTCACTCAGTTCAATGGAAGCTAGAAAAGAGGTGGAAAAAAAAATCTGACAAAAAATAACACAAACAACGTGATATAAAAAAGTAAAATTTCCTCAGTTAATAGAGTAAACATAAGTGAAATGATCCTAACCAGTTAAAAGTCAGAAGCTCTCAAATTGGATTTAAAAATAATTAAAAACCTAAAGGCAGCTATATGCTATTGATCAAAGGCAAACTAAAACACAATGGCACAGAGAGATTAAAGCAAACAAATGAAAAATACTGCATCAGGCAATTATTACTAAAAAAAATAGTGAGCTAATAAAACTGATAGCATTTTGTCAAAATATAGGTTCCATGATTAAAAAAAAAAGTAAAATAAAACTGATAGCAGATGAAACAGACTTTAAGACATAAAGCATTTTTAGGAATTGTGAATCAGAACATAAAGTGAAGTGGACAATTTACTGGAAAAGAAATAACATTTTTGAACTTGCATGAACCTAATAATAAAGTTCCAAACTGTATAACTCAAACTTGTCAGAATTACAATGAAAAATTGGCAAAGACACAACCGAAGTTTTTATTTTAAAACATGACCTGAATATTAAGGTGACATTGCAGGTCCTCCACAAGTCCAAGTGGGACTAGAAGTTGGAAGGGACATTATGCAACTCTCCTGCTTCTAGCTAGGGGCTCCATCTTATGTGCAAGCTCAGTTGCTATGAGAGTTCCAAGGAAGCAGAGCCACCAAGACTGTCAGAGGGCTTCATCTGGCAGTCATCTCTGAACTCACATATCCAGCTGTCATGCTCCGGGTGGCCTTTCTGGAGCCTGGGAAACAACCAGGAAATTATGGTACAGAAAACTAAACTGTGACTACTGGGACCCTGGGTGTGAGATACCATCAGGAGATGAGCTGGGCACTGAGGCCTGGTGGGCTCAATAATTGGAGCCATCACACAGGCCCAGTTAGCTTGGCTCTGCACTGTCTAGGCAGTGCTCTGGGCCAAAGGCACATTTATGAAATGCCTCCATTTATTTCCTGCCAGAGATCCTATCTGAATCCAGGGTTCTGGCCTCCTAGAGATTTAGCTGTTTTTATTACACACTCCCTCCCACTAAGATGCTGAGGGAGTCTTGGGGAGGAAAAATCCCCATTTGGCAAAGCCAACTCCATTGCGGTTTGTTTCCCATATATTTTCTTAAGTATACCTCATTGCTTGCTTAAACATCTGGAATAAAGTATTCCTAATATTGTATGCCCAATTTAATCCTGCATCATTTCCTATCACATATTTAGGTTGATCTGAGAGACTGGACTTAAAAGTGCTAAAAACGATCTGAGTCACTGTAAATGCTGCTGTCACCAGTCACACACACACACAAAAAAAAGCAGCTGGATTCTGAAATTGCAGATGTAAAGTTGTCTGAGATGTTTCCCCTCTCTGCTAGGTGCTCTAGTGAGACTGCTAATATTCCCAGAGGTGGAGGCAGGGTAGCAAGTAATGTCTCTGTTTTTGCAAAGTAACTTTGTAGGTAACCACTCATGTCAACCAGCTCACAGAAATGGTTAATAGCATGGAGTATCGCTCTTGGCCATCTATCCTATAATGACAGAAAGATCAAGAAAATCCAGTCATTAAAATGGGGTTGGCTAACTAATCCCTGGCCTGGGCCTGTGGGAAATCCTTTATTGTATAAATCTGGTAGAAATTCTCCAGATTCACAGTTGAGAACCAAGGTTCAGAAGTCAGATCTTTGTTTGACAATCCTGAATGACCCCTGAGTTTGCGTGCTGGGATGACCATGTGCTTCCCAGCCTCAGCCTGGGTTGGCACCAGCTGAGGGTGACAGATGTTTCCCCACTCTGTCCCATGCCTTCCCTGAGGCAACACAAGCAGCAGAGGGAGCAGGATTGGAAATCCAGGGCAAAGCCCTGTGGGACTGCCATGAGGCTGGGTATTGAAATGGATGTACAATGAGTGTTTCTGAAATTATGATATTAGGTATGGGAAAATAGACAAAATTAGACAGCCTTTCTCCAAAACAGTACCTCCAAGAAAAGTGATATCACCTTCCCAATTCTGCCTTGATCTCCCTGTATCTTGTAGCTCTATTGCTAGGTGAAGTAATCCAATTCCAAAAACCAACGGCCAAATGTTCTCTATGATAAGTGAATGCTGATCCATAGTGGAGTTGGGGGCATAGGAAAAATGGAGGCACTTTAGTGGAGCAAAGTGGAGGCAGAGTTTGGGAGGGGGCATGGTGGTAGGAATGATGGTGCAATGAGATGGAAATCACTACCCTAAGGAGATGTATGACTGCACATATGGTGTGACACTACAACCTGTACAACCATAGAAATGTAAAGTTGTGCTGCAATTGTGTACAATGAATTAAAATGCATTCTGCTCTCACATATACCTAATTAAAAAAAAAAAAAACTAAGGCTAGCATGGCCAGCTCCAAAGCTTAATAGACCTAGTTATTATGGTTCCAGTACCACTCCTGACCTTCTCCCATGTCCCAATGCATGTCATCCCTCCTTCCTGTGCTACAACAGAAATCAACATAAAAGTTGTGACCCAAACATTACTGCATTCTTAGCAGAAACCCAACTGCCCAACAGAAACCTGAAAAAGAGGCTCAACATTCCTAATCATTAGAGAAATGCAAATTAAAACTATAATGAAATGCCATCTCACAACTATTGAATAGATATTATTAAAAAGACAAAAGAAGCAGGCTTGGTGGCACATGCCTTTAATCCCAGTAACTCAGGAGGCTGAGGCAAGTGGATTACAAATTCAAGATAAACCTCAGTAGTGTAATGAGACCTGGTCTCTTAATAAAAAGTAAAAAGTGCTACAGATATATCTCAAGGGTACCCTAGGTTCAACTCCCAGTATAAAAAAAAGAAAGAAAGACAAAAGAAGATTGAGGTCTGGTTAGGATGTGGAGAAATTGGAATTTGTATACAAGGTTTGAGGGAATGTAAATTAGCACAGTCATTATAGAAATCATTATGGGAAATTTCTTTAAAAATTACATATAGAGCTCACTTGGTAGAGTGCTTGCCTTGCATGCACAAGGCCCTGGGTTTGATCCCCAGCACACACAAACACACACACACACACACAAATAGAACTACCCTATGGTGCAAAATCCCACTGCTTGGTATATATTCAAAGGAAATGGCATCACAGTTTAAAAGACATCTGCATCCCATGTTTATTTCAGCATTATTTTCATAACCAAGAAATGGAAAAAGCTGTGTCTATCAATGGAGGAATGGGCACAGAAAATGTGTTTTAGGGGACACTATTCAGTCTTTAAGCCAATAAGTAACCCCTGTCATTGGTGTAAAATGAATGAGCCCAAAGGACATTTTACTAGGCGATATAAGGCAGGCATATGGCAAATATCACATGATCTCACCTACATGTGGGATCTAGAAAAGCTGAACTCATAGGACCTAAAAAAAGCATACTACAAGGACACAGCCACATCAATGTTTACAGCACCACAGTTCACAATAACTAAAGTGTGGAACCAACCATGGATAAGAAAGAGTAGCATATGTACACAAAGGAATATTACTAAGCAATAAAATAGAATAAAATTATGGCATTTGCAGATAAATGGGTAGAATTGGAGAAGATAATGCTAAGTGAAGTGAGCCAATCCCCCCCAAGAAAATACAAATGCAGAATATTTCTCTGATATAAGCTGACTGACTCATAGTGGGGTAGGGAGGTGGAGCATGGGAAGAAAAGACAAACTCTACCTAGAGAAAAGGGGTGGGATAGGAAGGGAGGGGGCAGGAGGTTAGCAATGATGGTGGAATGTGATGGACATCATTATCTAATGTACATGTATGAAGATGCGAATTGGTGTGAACATAGTATATATAGAAGCAGAGGTATGAAAATTGTGCGCTATATGTGTAATTGGAATTGTAATGCAGTCTTCTATCATTCATTTTAAAATATCAAAAAAAAAAGAAAGAAATAGCAGAGTAGTGACTGCCAGGGGCCCAAGGGTGGCTTGGCTCTGCTCTGGTGAGATGCTGGTCACAGGAGATCAAATTACACTTAGATGGGAGGGATGAGTTTCAAGGATCTAATATACAATATAATGACTACAGTTAATAACAACATACAACAGAATGACTACAGTTGGTAATGTTATATACACATGAAAATGACTGAGACAGTAGATTTTAAGGGTTCTCACTACAAATAAGTATATGAAAGAGTGTATATCTTCAATAGCTTGACTCAGCCATTCTTCAGTATATACATGATTCAAAATATGTTGTATGCCATAAACATGTACAAGTATCATCATCATCATCATCAACAACATCATCATCACCATCATCATCATCATCATCATCATCATCATCATCAGGGGTTGAACCCAGGGTTGTTTAACCACTAAGTCACATCCCCAACACATTTTATTTTTCATTTTGAGGGGAACTGGGAAGTTATTTAGTTTTGTAGATTGATAACTCCTTCCCCAAACTGGAACTCTGTTTAAAGAAAAAGAAAGAAATAGAGATAGGATGAGCAATGAGCACTGCCTACGTCAATTAGCACTGGGCCTGAGAGTGGATAACCATCACCAAACTTCTCCCCATGCCATCTCCCCAGGAACCATAATACATGGTCTGTGTATTAGCCTGCTTTCTCTGGCTCTAACAAATTACCCAAGAATGGGTACTTTATTAAGAGATGAGGTTTATTTAGCTCAGAGTCCAACATTTGGCAGCCCCTGTGATTAACCTTTGGTGAGAGTGCTCACAACATGGTGAATGGCATCATGGTGAGAGGAAATGCAAGGGGTACAGGCTGCATGATGAGAAAATGGGGAGCATGAGTTTTGTTCTTTTTATAACAGGCCTCTCTCACTGGAACTAATGGGGGCCCATGAGAAATTTATTACTCCCTTCCAAGGGTCTCATCCCCAGTGGCACAATTACCTCCAACTAGGCCCCACCTCTTGCAGATGCTACCAGCTCAACACTGCCACACCCAGGACCAAGCCTCCAGCCTATGAACATTTGGAGGATAAACCAGATCCCATCCTCACCAGCTCCAACAAAGCCACCATTGTAAAAGCAGGATTTCCCAGTATACAAGTGTGTATGTGAATTCAGGGGAGGGTTGCTCTCAGAGGGCACTGGAAGCAGCCAGAGCCCCCATTCCGTAACTGCTCTGATGTCACACTTGTAGTCATGGTACTCTGGGTGCCAAGCCAGGAGAAGGAGCGGTTGGCTCTCATTTGTTTGAGAGCAGGCAGCAGAGCATGAGTATCTCAAATGCTTTCTGGTCCCCACCCCCACCCCCAGCCAGATCCTGGCTTTTCTTGAGACATTGGGCTTGTTTGACTGTGACAGCACTGGTCTCTCTGAGCACAATATTCTTCACCTTTCCGTGAGTCTCCATGCCAGCTGTCAGGTTTCTCACCAAGAGACAGATACGAAATAGACAGTGAGAGTGCAGAGGCAGGGAAGTGGAGGGAGGCCAGGAGGGGAAGGAGGATATTTAGTTAGAAGCACAGAGACATGGGGAGCCTGAGGCTTTTAGAGAAGTATGGGAGGCTGATAATGCTGGTGATATTTGGTAAAGGAAATGGGGTCTGTCTCTACCTGGATATTCAGGTCTGACCTTAAGGTGTGTGAGACTGACCTCAGGTGAGCAGGGCCTCATGGGGGCTCCGGGTTGCCCCAGATTAGAACTGAGTCTGGCCCTGGTTTCAGATGCTGAGCACTGGCCCAAAAAAGAGTGGGCTTTTCCAGTGGCCATGGGTCTTCTCTGCCTCCTCACTATGTACAGCCTCATTTCTATGACTATATCGGACCCAGGCATCTTACACAGAGGTAAGGCCTCAGACCCCTGGGAGAGGGAGGTGGCACCCAAAGGGCTGGTGCCTACTGGGGTTATTTCTAAAGGGCTGACCCCACCTGTGACCTCAGGATCCCTTCTTATCCTGTCATCATTACTTGGGCCCTGACACTTCATTTCCCAAGTCACTGAAGTGTGAAAAAAACAGAATCCCTGGAGGTTTCCCAGTTGCTTTAGAAGAGAGGCCTGGGCAGGCTGGCATGAGAGGCCTACATATTCTTCAAACACCATGTAGTTCACTCCTCCTCCTTCCCATTTCACACAATTCCAAGCACTGATTACTATTCCAAAAGAGAAAGCAACACACAGAGCTCTTGAGGCTGGACAGCCCCTTCTCTTTGACTGCCACCTATCTGAATTGTCAGCTTGCTCAACAAGGACCAGGATTCCCCTGTTTACTTCCACCCCACCTTCTTGTTGCCCAGTGATGCTATGGGTTGCCCTGAGCAGCAGAGTGATACAAGGGCCTCCTCTATTGCCCAAACTTCTTTCCCTGCCTGGCACCTTGGAGCAGGACCCTGAGGCTCCCTACATGGCATGAGTGAATGGCAGGTTATACGAAATGTCGTGGTGTCCCGCCTGTTATTTTCACCTCCTGCCCCGAACCTTCCACTGCAAAAGCTGTGACGTCTGTGTGGAGGTGAGTGCTCCTCCTCCCTGTCCACTCACCAACCTGCCCCTAGGCACTTGGACAGGACCAGGAACCTCACATCATGAGTAGGCCAGATGGGAGTATCAGACCATGTTCCCAGAGTGCTTCAAGTGGCTCTCAGCCTCTGTTGGTCACTTATATATGTCATCACCTCTGTGTCTGTAGCTGTCCATGGAGGCTGTCCTTGCTTGCACAGGTGCTGATATGCCAAAGAGAGGAGCTCATCTGTGCTGAGCCTGGTGGAGTTGGGGAGGAAAAGTAGTGAATTAGATCCTCAGCCCTTTAAGCTGACTGCTGCCATGTCCTGGGGATCTTTGCCTGTCTTGGTCTGGGTGTCCCAGTTGGAGGGTTTCCTGGGCTCTGAGTGTGTTTCTCTGATGTGCCCATCCTGCTTGGGTTCACAAATGCAGATGTCTGGATGGGCGAGGATGTTTTTTCATCTTGATTCAGTTTCTGTAAAAACAGAGGTCCAGAGATGTTGTGTCCTGCTCCAAGTGACACCAGGCAGATTTTGTCTCTATACACCTCACTCAGGACAGGTGACCTGATGAGTCATGGTGTCCTAACTGTGCTCTAACCCTGGAAATGCCAGGTTCTTTCTGAGATGGAACCTGTGTGTAGGGCAAGAGCAGGAGACCTAGAGGGTTGAATTGGGGGAGGCCTCAGGATTAGGGGGTGATGGAGGCCAGTTCATAGGGATCCTCAGTCCTGCCTCCTCTCCCCTAAACGTTTGATCACCATTGCAGGTGTTTGAATAACTGTGTGAGGCATCAAACATCCAGCTCTACCTGCTACTCCTCCTGTCCCTGTGCTTCTACCTGGGTGCCATTCTGGCCACCTGTGTGCTTTTCATCATGCACAGGAGGCACATGGCATTCCTGGACTATACCATGATGTATCCACACAGTCCCAAAGGTCCACACTGTGAAGACCTAGTGTGGTGGGGAGGTAGGGGTGAACAACCAAGAAGGAATGGGGGAGACCAAGGGCGGGGCTAGAGGGAGAAGTCACTTGGGAGGACTTTTGAAGGACATGTGGAGGGCCAGTGGAGTCAGGGATATGGGAGGGTTAGGATGCCTGTGAAGTTAAGAATCGAGGGGGGGCCACAGAGTAGTGTAAAAGAAGTTGAAAAGGAACAGGTGCGAGGACAGTGTGGTGAAGTTAGGTTTCACTTCGTTGTACCGGACTAACTGTCCAGTCCAGGGAGTGAGAGTTGGTGGGCGGTGCTAGCTGCGGTGGGAGGGAAGGAGGGGATGATGCGGGTTGAAAGGCTGGGCCAAGAAGGAGCTATTCCATGGCTTCACTTCTTAGTCTGTGCCAAGCATCCTAGTGGCTGTACCCACGGGGGCCCTCCTTCTCCCCCTCATTCTGCAGTTGTTCATCAAAGCTGTGGCAGTGGGCAATGCCAGGCACCCTATGAGAATCAGGTAAGTGGTATGAGTGTTGTGCCCTTGGCTGTGTGGAGGCAACTTACACCTCTGCAATTAGGCATTTTCTGTGCTTTATCCGCAGGCTTGGCCCTGATGGTGCCTCAGAAGTCCATCCAGACCCATCTATGAAGATTCAGCTTATATATCTCCATACCCTGGAGCTTGCTGGCCATTCTCCCTCCTGGGTGCATTGAATTGAAAGCCTACTGTGTACTGGGTGTGCTAGGTGGTAGTTATTTGAGGGATGGGTGTAGAGGTGAGTAAGTACATCATTTACTTGTGTTGATAAACAACCTGCAATCAGAATAACACTGGGAGATACCCAGGAACACTGTGAGCCGAGGGGTGAGTCCTGAGTGATATAGCAGACTGAAAGAGACTGGGAGTTTGGCAAGACCCAGGCTGTAGAATAGAACATGTCCCTCTCTGTGTCCTTGGTGTGCACTTGGAGAGGAGACAGGAGGGCATTTACTGTGAGAGGTACACTTTTGCAGAAAGGCACAGAAACCTGAAAGTAGGATGTTAACAGAATGATGAAGAAACGGATCTAGTTCAAGCACAAGGTGGCATGGGCAATGAGTTTGATCCTGTGGGGGTGAAGATTAGAAAGATCATCAAGCATGGGAAGTAGTTTTGAAGTAGTGGAAATCTTGGCAGCATGGTAACATTTTGTAAAAATGTCATTTATCATGGAATAATTAAAAACAGTAAAATTCACTCTTTTTGTCTATAGTTAGGAATTTTGACCAATGACATTGTATACTCTCCACCAAGATCAAGGTTAACCAGTTCCATTACCCCAGAGAATCCATTCATCTCTGAGTTCTTGTGGTTTTTCTCTTTCCAGAATCATGTATAAATGGCATTGTAGGCTTTTTAGTCTAGCTTCATCCATTGAGCATGACACATTTGAGATCCATATATGTAGTTGCTCATATCAGTAGTTTATTGTCTTTTGTTTCTGCATAGTATTGTATTTCTCTATACATTATTTATACATTCATCTATTGAAGGATTTTCACTTTGTATCTAGTTTTTGGTAGTATTATTTTTGGTTTATTTTGTTTTGTTTTGTACCAGGGATTGAACCCAGAGGTGCTTAACCTCTGAGCAACATTCCTAGCCTCATCCCACCCCACCATCAGGACCCTTATATTTTCTTTCTGAAAAATTTTTAAAATTTTGAGAAAGGGTCTTACTAAGTTGCTTAAAGCCTTGTTAAGTTACTAAGTTACTGAGGCTTTGAACTTGCCAACCTCTTGTCTTATCCTTCCAAGCCACTGGGATTACAGGCATGGGCCACTGTGCCAAGCCAGTTTTGGGCAGTTATAAATAAAGCTGCTATAACAACCATTGGTGCAGAGACATGTGGACATAAGTTTTCATTTCTGTTGGATAAATTGTTAAGAGTGGCATTGCTGAGTCATAAGGTAAACATATGTGGGAATTTTTAGGAAACAACTGCACCATTTTTACTTTCTACCAGCAATGAATGAGATTTCCAGTTGCTTCACATCCTCACTAGATTTTGACACTGTCATTTATTGCTATTCTTTTTGTTTTCAAATTGTAGCCTAATAAATGAGTAGTGGTATCTCATTAGAGCTCCAATCTGTATTTTCCTAATGACTAATGATGTTGAACATATTCTCATGTCTTCTCACCCATGAGTATATTGTTGGTGAAGTGTTTGCTCCAATCTTTTGCCCATTGAAAAAAAATGTGTTGTTTTCTTACTGGGTTTCAGGAATTCTCTATACTGGCTTCAGATCTATGTTTTGCAAATCTTTTCTTGCATTTCATGGCTTGTCATTTTATTTTCTTCATAGCATCTTCCAAAGAGCAGGAGTCCTTAGTTTTGCTGTTTTTCCAGCACTGGGGATTGAGTCAGGGGTGCAGGACCACTAAGCTTCTTCCCCAACATTCCTTGTGGTTCCCTCTGAATGGAACCTCATGTCCTGTGTGAGGAACAGTTTCATTACTTTCTTCCCCTTCTGTGTTATTTATTTTTCTTTGAGCTTCAACTAGGAATGATAGGAGTGGGCATCTCTGCCATGGGATTCCTTTAGTATGGAAATCACTTGACTAAAGGCTCTTTCAGGAACACTGGTGGGCAGCATCAGTGGGGGAGGGGAAGCTTCAGACCCTGAGACAGCTGAACAGACAGAGGAGCCTGTCTGCTCATCACCTCCCATCCTTTTATTCAGCACCCCACCACTGCCATATATGGTTCCCTCTCCCACCTGTGACTCCTATGCTTGACCCTTTTTCTCAGCCCTGTGGTCTTCCTGTCTTCTCCTCTCTCCAGCTTCTAGTATATCATTGAGTTTGCATGGCAACCTTTTCCCTTTCTCCATCATGTGGTTCTTCCATCCCAGGTCAGGACAGAGACCATTGGCCTTTCTCCTCTGCTCAGAGAGAGACTCTCCAAGACCAGGATCCCCAAGTCTCAAGGGACCTAAATGTGGTCTGCCCTCTGGCATTCAACAAACAGGGCTACCTTCCATTATTGGCAGCACTAATTTCAGGCACTGACCCCATGCTCCAACTTTCATTCCCACCATACTCTATTACCTGACTGCAACTCCTCCTGGAGTCACTTGTTTGGTGGTTGGTGGCAAAGACTCTGGTAAAAACCACATAAGTTCAAATTACAGCTCTAGAACTGAACAGCAGGGAGACCTTGGGTATGCTAATTAGCCACTTGGTCACTCAACTTTCCTATCTGTAATAAAAGAGGGAATTGTGGGTTAATTCAGGTAAATCACATAGAACAGTGGCTGGTACCAGAAAGTGCCCTATGTGCTGCTATTACCTCACTACCATTCCTTCCCATGGTCATCTACATATGTTTGTGCCTCATCTTAAAGGCCATACAACTCCCACCCTTACCTGTTGTACCTTCTGGGTCTTATTCCCTGAAAGACTTGCCCTTGTTCACTAGCTCACCCTTCACTTCCTGGCCCAGGTCAGTCCAACCCTTGCTATCAGAATGATTCTCTCATTAATGGCCAAAGCCAGCATACCTCTTCAGACTACTCTTTCTGAACTGGACACAGCCTCTGAAACCAGAAGTAGCTGTCTCAGCACTTAATTCTCCGGGCTTCTCCTCTGAATGTACCTGGGTGCTGTGAGCTGCGTTGCCTACATGGTTCTCATGATACTCTCTCTCTCTACTCTACCCTGGCCATTTCCCATGGTGCTCAGGGCCTCGTGTTGCAGCTGACCTCACTGCTCTGAATGTATGCTGGCCATGCTGTTTGCAGGGTGCTTTCCACCCCCATGCAGTGACTGGACGATGTATTTTTTTTTTTTTTTTTGGCTACGGGGAATTGAACCCAGGGGCTCTTTATCAGTGACCTACATTCCCAGTCCCTGCTATTTTTTATTGTGAATCAGGGTCTGACTAAGTTACTGAGCTGGTCTCAAACCTTCCTCAGTGTCCCAAGTCACTGGGATTATAGATGTGCACCATGGTGCCCAGTTTGAGAGAAGTATTTTTGATGCCCTGAAATACTTCTGATGGGGGTGCATCTCAGTGGTAGAGTTTGTGCTTAGCATGTGCAAGGGCCTGAATTCTTCAAACCCAGCACACAAAGAAAAGACATCTGGATAAATGAGTGAACCAATAAACAGAAGAATCAACATTTGGGGATAGAAGGAAAGAGAGAAAGGAACAGAGAAGCCTGATGCCCTGATCCCCCAGGATAAGGGGAAGAAGGAGAGGCAGCAGGAAGTTGGTCAGAAGATGGGGCAAGAAGAAGATGCTGCTGGATTTTGGTCCTGTGGAGTGTGAGGGTGTTTAAGACACAGAATTGAAGCAGAAGTCCCAGGAGTGGAGCCAGTGAGAGATGCTGGTCTGTGTGCCTCAGAGTTGTTGGATTCCAGTTGTGTGATAGGGTTCCATGTGGGGGGAGAAAAGTATTCACATTTACTGATCAGTTCTTAAGAATTTATTATCATTCCTTGAAGCATTTTCTATACCTTATGTACAATCAATATTTTCTATACATTATATATATATATATATATATATATATATATATATATATATATAATTTAAAAATTTTTCTCTAGGTTTAAAAATTCTGTAATTTTTAAAATAATTTGCCATTATTAATTTATTTCTTCTGGTATGAGGGATTGAACTTCGAACTCAGGGGTGCTTTACCACCAAAGCTGCATCCACAATCCTTGCTATATTTTGTTTTCTGATTGGGTGTCATTAAATTGTTGAGGGCCTTTCTAAGTTGTTGAGCCTGGCATTGAACTTGTGATGCTCCAAGTCACTGGGATTACAGGTGTGCGCCACTGCACCTGGTGGTATACTCATTTCTTAAGTGCTGTGAACACCTTAAAAGAGGCAGAACCTCATAGAGGACATGATTCATGTTGCTTTTTGGACATATTCCAGAACTGTTCTGATGTGGAATCATCTTTCCTTCTGGTGGAGAATAGTGTTGAAGATCAAAGTCTTCATATGTTTGCCATGGGAGAATTGGGGGTGGATAGAGGTGCTGCTGGGCCACTTTCCATTATAACAGAGTGTTTGCTAGCTGAAGCTCTTGAAGTTGGGGTGAAACTCAACCTGGTCTGGAAGGAGGATGGGTTGAGGCTGATAGATGGACTCAGCAGAAGGAGAAAGTGGAATAAGGGAGAGGAGATGCCAGTCAGTGTCCAGGGAAGGAAATGACCTTTGAGCTTGACCTTTCCTGCTTTGTATACTGAAGGCCTGCAGCCCATGTTTTCCTGGAAAATCTGATTTTTGACTAGGAAAATATGTCTGGGTATCCTCCACTGCCACTGCTCTCCCAGATGGTGAAATTCAGTTAAGGTAGATTTTTAGAAAAAATCAAGATTAAGAGAGTAAAGTAGGAGCAGGGTGGTGACACCATCTTTGGATCAGTTGAGCAGTGCAGCACTAGAAAGATCTTAAAAGGTACATGGAAGAACATGGTGGGAGGACAGGTGTGGCCAATGGAGACAGAGCAAGGATCCTGCAAAGGGAGGCACAAGAGGATGAGGAGCCCTGAGAAGGCAGGAGAGGTGGGTGCTGGATCAGCACTGTCTGGGGAGAGCTACTCACAAGTGGGTCTAGGGAGGTCACTCTTCCTAGGAGCCTCAGAAGGCAGGAGGCCCTGGGTCACTCACTCTTGGGCACCCCTGTACCTAGAGCCTGGCCTCAGGCCCAGGTTGAGCCCTGGCTTACCTGACCAACTTAGGGAGGGTCACTGGGAGATGGTCTTGTGTAGTCCTTCTGATTCTGAGCTCCTCTTCCCTTCCTCATCTCCCTCCATAATGATAATCCATTTGACCAGGGCTTTACCAGGAACTGTTCCATCATGCTATGTGCTCCCCTGTGACCCAAGTGAGTTGGTAAACCAAGGGCTCAAGTGGTGGACCCTGCCTGGGGCTGGTGGGGTGGGGTGAAGCTAGATCTTTTTACCTGGTCCCTGACCCCAGCTCCCAGGCCCTGACACTCACTGTTCCTATCCTTTGGGGTTTTCTCCAGGCTGCTCTAGGAGTTTCTGGGAATTTCACTCTTCCTTGTCGTTGTAGGTTCTTGCCCCAAGAAATGTGGTAGAGGGGAATGGCAGCCTGGATAAGGCTCCTGGATGAGAGCCCTCGGCTCTGTGCTTTTTTAGCTGAGGGGTGAGAGTGATCAAGGAGATCAGGCCAAGGTGGGTAGTGACTCCTTGCATTTGGTCTGTCGCTTCGCAGGTACATGTTGGAGGCTGTATGCCTTCAAGTGGAGAAGGGTACCAACTGGGGGCCAATGGATGTGCACTATTCAGCACACCATCTTACAGACCTTCCTGGGCCCAGGTCGGCAACTCAGGTCTCCCCAAGGAGTGGAAAGTCTGCAGCCTTACAGGAGGTGTGGAGTATTGGGTGTGCTTTGAAACATGGGGGTCTGTGTGTGGCATATGTGTTGGGGGAAGCCCCTGATGTCAGGCTGGCCCTGAAGCTGAAGCACTTGGGGCATAAGAGTGGGATTATGGACCTGGAGGATGCAGGGTCCAGGTCACAGGGCTTCAGAGCACACTAAGGTGTCCCTGGAAAGAGAAAGAAAAGACTGAAACACTAACTTTCTAATTGACTTTGGGCCAGTCCTTACATTTTTGGTTCCCAGTCTCCTCAGCTATTAATGAGGACTGAGACTACTCCAATAGTTTGTTTTAAAGAAAATTCTGTTTCTTTTATATTTATGTGTGTGTGTGTGTGTGTGTGTATTAGTTGTAGATGGACACATATATTTATTTTATTTGTTTGTTTTTATATGGTGCCGAGAATTGAACCTAGTTTCTCATGCATGCTAGGGAAGCACTCTACCACTGGGCCACAACCCCAGCACCCCCAGATTCACTTTTTATTGGAAATTTTTTTTTGACATATGATATGAAACATTTAGAGTGGAGCATTAGAAGTGCAATAAGATGGGTCACCAACAGTGCCCCCCATGGTCTCTTGCAGTGATGTGGTTCCAGCCCTCTTTCTTGTCTTGCCTCTAGGCACCCAGAGACTTGAATGTGATCTGTGGGATGAAGATTAGGGAGAGCTCCCATGTACTGACTCTGTGTTTAGCTTACCATTAGCTCAGTGGTGTATTGGGAGGCTTTCAGGGGAGGCTTGGCCTCCCATTCTCCCTTCATACCCACCAATGCCAGGACACACACAGAAGTTCATGTCCTGAGCCACATGTGGGGTATTTGTGCCTGAGCCCTCACTCACTCTCCTGATAAGAGTGCTAAGATCCCCACACCTGTTATATACTCATATTTTTTGCTGCTTCCTATGGCTGCTGTGCTGTCTGTCCTAGGTTCAGAGAAGTGGGTTTTCTGGGCATGAGTGGAGGCTTAGAGGGGCTGGGACAGAGCCCTCCTGGAAGGGAAGATCCTTGCACTCTGGAGACTCAAGCTCAGGAACTCAAGCTCAACACTGCCTGACTCTTTGACCTTGGGAAAAACATTCAGCATGTCTCTCACTCTAAAAATGTGGCAACAGTAATAATCACAGCAACTGACCTGGCTGGCTTCCTGGCAAGGGCTGGAGAGGGGCAGATGCCTACCAGCCTGGATAATACCAAGTGCACCTCAAACTATTTCATAAAATAGGAAGGGAACTTGTTTATTATTAGTCCTAATAGGCTAGTATATTAGTCATAAATTACAAAGTTTCAGTTAAACATGAGTAAGTTTTGGAGATACAGTGGTCAATATGGTTGTTGCAGTTAATTTACTGCATACTTGAAAACTAATAATAGAGTTGGGTACAGGGGTGCACATCTATAAGTTCAGCTACTCAAGAGGCTGAGGCAGGAGGATAACAAGTCAAGGATCAGTAACTGAAAGATAATTGTTTTATGTCTCAAAATAAAAAATAAAAACAACTAAAAATCATAGGACTGTAGGTCAATGGTAACACACTCCTAGATTCAATCCACAGAGGTGGAGAAGGAAAGAAAAATTGACAATTAGTTTTGTGCGTTTTATGTTTGTTTGAGGTGGAGTCCCAGTATATTGGCCAGGCCAGTCCTGAACTCCTGAGGTCAGTGTGCTGAGTGCTCCTATGTCAATGTGCTGAGTGCTGGAAGGCAGGTGTGCACCACTGGACTGGCTAGAAAAGAAATTGTAAACTGGGTTTGGTGGCACATGACTAATTCCAGCAACTCAGGAAATTGAGGCAGCAGGATCACATGCTTTAGGCCAGCCTCTGCAATTTAGCAAGACTGTCCCAAAATAAAAAGAACTAGGGATAAAGCTAAGTGGTAGGATGTCCTTGGGGTCAATGCCCCAGTTCTGGGGGAGGGATATACATACATACATACATACATACATACATACATACATACATATTCTATCATATAGAAGGATTTGGAGATTTTAGATTTCTGCTTTGGGACTAATATGAATAAGCATGGAAACTCTTGTCCTTGATCATGCTAGGCATTGAGTCACACCAGAGACCTTACATTTAAATTTAGGTTATTTTCTCCCTGTTAGTTATTGAAGCACCCCACTTTTATCTTTTTTTCCCATTTTCTTTGGGGGTCTTATGGGACTTCCTGTGATGCTCAGACTGGTCTCAAATTTGTAGGCTCAAGTGATTCTCCTGCTGCTGCTTTCTGATCAGGTGGGACAACAGGTACATACCACCATACCTGGCTGTATAATTTCATATTGATAAGACCTTTTACATGTGACAGGAAACCCAGAATAAAAAAACAGCAATTTAAGATGACTGGGCATAGTGTCATAAGCCTATCATCCCAGCAGCTCAGGAGGCTGAGGCAGAAGGATCTTAAGTTTGAGACCAGCCTGGGCAGTTTAGCAATACTCTATCTCAAAGTAAAAAGGGTTGTAAATGTAGCTCAGTGGTATAATGATCCTGGCTTCAATACCTAGTACTGCCCAAAACAAAGAATAAACATTAGAGTTGTGGCTCAATGGTAGAATACTTGCCGCATGCACAAAGCCCTGGGTTCTATCCTCAGCACCACATAAAAATAAGTAAAACAAAGGTATTGTGTCCATCTACAACTAAATATATTTTTTAAAGAATAAACTTTAAAGCTGGGCTTGGTGACACATGCCTGTAGTTCCAGCTACTCTGCAGACACATACACAAAGATCACTTGAGTCCATGATTTTGAGATAAGCCTGTGAAAAACAGTGAGACCTTATGTCTCAAGAAAAAAAAACACACTAAATAATAATAATAATAATAATAATAATAATAATAATAATTTGTGAAGCCAATCACTGTGGTTCACCCCTGTAATCCCAGAATCTCCAGAGGTTTATGTAGGAGGATGCAGGTGTTGGGATCTTAACAAGACTCTTGTCTCCAAATTAAAAAAAGGGTTGTGGGATGGGAATGAAGCTCAGTGGTAAAGCACCCCTGGATTCTGTCCAGGAGATGGGGGAGGAAATGACTCCATAATGTTAAAATCTTGGGACTAGATGTGTAACTTGTAGTGTGTTTGCTTACACTTAGCAGCTTGAGGCCCTGGCTTAATCCCAAACACCAAGAAAACAATAAAAACAATTAAAAAAACTTTATGTATATATCCCAAATCACAAATGAAAATGTTAGTTTTGCCTGTATACCTTTTGACCCAGAAATGTAATTTTTAGCAGATGTGTCCTAGGGAAACAATAGAACAGAATATATTAAGAGTTTTGTCCCATTATTTAGATAGCAAAATGTAGCAAAAACTCAACTCAAATATTATTAGTGGTAAATTGGTTAAAATGTGGCATGACCATTTAATGTACTACTTGGTCATTTTAAATAGATTTAGGAGTAAAAAACTGTCATGTATTGCTGGGCTCAGTGGAGCATGACTATAATTCCAGCAGCTTATGAAGCTGACTTAAGAGATTTGCAAATTCAAAGCCAGACTCAGCAACTAAGGGAGGAACTAAGCAATTTAGTGAGACCCTGTCTTAAAAATTATAAAGGCTGAGGATGTGGCTTGGTGGTTGAGTGCCCCTGAGTTCAATCCCTGGTACCCCTTCCCCCCTCTCCCCCCAAAAAAGATATGAAACAATAAACACTGTATAAGGTGGCTTCCTGGTTTAGAAACCCTAAATTTTTATTTCCTGAAATGCTGAAGTTGGAATGGGCCTGCTGCCCTGTGTTCTGTATTGGTCTAAAGCCTATACCAGAACCAGACATAAGCAAGCATCTTTCTTCCTGTTTGCTGTCCCCTGACTTTTGCTCTTAGCTTAAGCCTTTTAAATTATGAGCTACTCTGGTGGGTGATTAACAGGAGGAAATACAGGTTTGACACTTCTGTCCCTCTCCCCAAACAAACCCAGCACTCCATTCCTAGTACTCCGTTTTGAACATTCCTGTTCATTTGCAAAATAGATATGGAAACGTAGAATTCTAGAAAGCTAGACCATTTAGAATTTAGTCAAATCTAAAATTATGTGTATTGGTTTGTTTTATGTATGCTTGACATTAATCTCTGAAAACTGATTTATTAGAGCAATTGAAACCACAACTAATTTCTGAATTTCTCTTTGTTAGGGCATGCCAGAGCAGTGGGCATGACTTCAACATGGTGAAGCTGAAACATCTAAGCTTTACTCCCCCTGGTAAGACATCAGACAGTGGTAAAACACTGAATCACATGGAAACTTGTGAAGCACTGATAGATGAAAAGATCATTTCTGGAAAAATCAAAGGCTAAGCTATATTGTCCCTACTTTCTCCTACATAGAAATTGCTTTTCGTCAACTGTCTGAATGGCTCTTGAACATCTTCTGGAATCTGAGGACTACTTTGATCTCATAGTTTTGTTAGAAATTGAATTGGATGTTTTACATTTTTCCATATTTCTTATACATTATAATTAAACATGGTAGTGGGATTGACACATGTTCCATGTTGTTGCATTTACTTGGGGTGTTTCCTCTCCTCACTGCCTTAAATGATTTTCAGTTTAGAAGGAAAAAGTTCAATTTATAGACATGTTTATGCTAGAAATAAGTTTATTGTCAGTGGCATAGAAGGAAGTTTTGCTTTATAACTGCATAGACATTGAAATAAAAAATATTGCAAGGTTCTCTAGTTGTCTTTTCAGTTTTGAAGAAGGTCAGCAAGATCCCATAAAGTGTTCTTCCTGTGTCACAGGCAACTCAGAGAGGGTCTCTATTGTCTGCTCAATTTTAAAACCTAAAATTTATACTAAAAAATCTATTAATTAGATATAATTTCATTTCTAGAAACTTAAAGGTAATAACCAAAAATTAAAGTCTACAAAGATTTTCTAAAGGGTATTGGTTAGGTTAAATGGTGGTTCCATTCCCAGCTTTCCAAGAAATCTCCATACTGCTTTCCAAATTGGCCGCACCAATTTGCAGTCCCACCAGCAATGTACAAGTGTACCTTTTCCCCCACATCCTCGTCAGCACTTGTTGTTGTTTGACTTCCTAATGGCTGCCAATCTTACTGGAGTGAGATGGTATCTTAGGGTGGTTTTGATTTGCATTTCTCTGATTGCTAGAGATGGTGAGCATTTTTTCATGTACTTGTTGATTGATTGTCCTCCTCTGAGAAGTGTCTGTTCAGGTCCTTGGCCCATTTGTTGATTGGGTTATTTATTATCTTATTGTCTAATTTTTTGAGTTCTTTGTATACTCTGGATATTAGGGCTCTATCTGAAGTGTGAGGAGTAAAGATTTGTTCCCAGGATGTAGGCTCCCTATTTACCTCTAGCTATTCCCCTTCTTGGTCTGTTCCCTAAATACCTAAAAAGAGCATACTACAGGGACACTGCTACATCAATGTTCATAGCAGCACAATTCACAATAGCAAGACTGTGGAACCAACCTAGATGCCCTTCAATAGATGAATGGATAAAAAAAATGTGGCATTTATACACAATGGAGTATTACTCTGCATTAAAAAATGACAAAATCATAGAATTTGCAGGGAAATGGATGGCATTAGAGCAGATTATGCTAAGTGAAGCTAGCCAATCCCTAAAAAACAAATGCCAAATGTCTTCTTTGATATAAGGAGAGTAACTAAGAACAGAGTATGGATGAAGAGCATGAGAAGAAGATTAACATTAAACAGGGATGAGAGGTGGGAGGGAAAGGGAGAGAGAAGGGAAATTGCATGGAAATGGAAGGAGACCCTCAGGGGTATACAAAATTACATACAAGAGGAAGTGAGGGGAAAGGGAAAAACAATACAAGGGGGAGAAATGAATTACAGTAGAGGGGGTAGAGAGAGAAGAGGGGAGGAGAGGGGAGGGGCGATAGTAGAGGATAGGAAAGGCAGCAGAATACAACAGACACTAGTATGGCAATATGTAAATCAATGGATGTGTAACCGATGTGATTCTGCAATCTGTACACGGGGTAAAAATGGGAATTCATAACCCACTTGAATCAAAGTGTGAAATAAGATATATCAAGAACTATGTAATATTTTGAACAAACAACAATAAAAATTTTAAAAAAGGTATTGGTTAAATTATGAAAACACCCATATTAAGGCACTATCAATTTAGCCATTAGAATAATGTTATGATCAGATATTAGGAATGATGAAGCTGGCATATAGCTGGAATATAGTTTTAAATTTCATTGATTTTTCTTTTTCTTTCTTTCTGTTTCCTTTTTTTTCTTTTTCTTTTTTCTTTTCATTTGCTTCCTTTAACTTAAATTGTTCTTTTGGCTTTGGCCTCTAAAAGCTAGATTTCTGAATTTAGCTCCCTTTTCTTCTCTCATCTGTGTATTTAATGTTATAAATTCCCCTAAGTGCTCTAAATGGTTACACAGTGCTTTGGATAAATTGTGAAATTAAAATACAAATACATTGTATTTTCTTCATTTTAATTCAAAATATTTTAAAAATTCCCTTGAGACTATTTTTACTCATGTGTTATTTATAAATGTATTATTGAATTCCCAAATATTTGGGGATTTTTCAGTTCTTGTTCTATTAGATTTTTAGCTTAATTTCATTGTGATATAAAAATATGTTTTTTTGTTTCTAATGTCTTAAATTTATTGATGACTCTTTTATGGCACTGGACATGGTGGACCTTTCTGAATTTTATGTAAACTTGAAAGAATGTGTACTCTATTCTTTTGGAGTAGAGTATTTTAGAAATGCCAATAAGATCAAGTTGATTGACAGTGCCACTCAGGTCAACTATATCCTTATTGATTTTCTGCTTCCTTCATCTATTAAGCCCTGAGAGATGTGTTTGGAAGCCTGCAACTTTAGGAGTAACTTTTGTCAATTTCTCCTTGAGTTATATCAGTTTTGGTGTCACACATTTAGATGTCTGTTGTTAAATGCTTACATATTTAGAATTGTATGTCTTCTTGGAGTTTGTCCCTCTTTATCCTGAATAATTTTCCATATTCTGAAATGTACTTTATATAAAATTAATAAAGCTATTGCAGATTTCCCATTGATTAGTTCCTATAGTGCATCTCTGTTCATCTTTTGGCTGTGATTGTATCTGAGTCTTCTTAATCAAAGTGGTTTCTTATAGACAATATATGGTAGAGTCTTGTTTCTTTATTCAGTTTGAAACTTTTTCTTTAATTGTCATTTTAGACTATTCACATTTAAAGTGATTATTGGTAGAGTTGGAGTAGTATTTAATATATTTATATCTGCTTTCTCCATTTTGCATTTGTTCTTTATGCATTTTCCCACTTTTCTGGTTATACTTAGTATTTTTTTTTCTTTTTTTTTTATTGTTGGTCATTCAAAACATTACATAGTTCCTCATACATCATATTTCACAGTTTGATTCAAATGAGTTATGAACTCCCAATTTTATCCCGTATACAGATTGCTGCATCACATCAGTTACCCTTCCATTGATTGACATATTGCCTTTCTAGTGTCTGATGTATTCTGCTGTCTATATTATTCTCTACTATCCCCCCTCCCCTCCCCTCCCCTCCCCTTTTCTCTCTCTACCCCTTCTACTGTAAATCACTTCTTCCATTTGAATTATCTTGTCTTACCCCTCCTTTCCTCTTATATGTCATTTTGTATAACCCTGAGGATCGCCTTCCATTTCCATGCGATTCCCCTTCTCGTTTCCTTTCCCTCCCACCTCTCAACCCTGTTAATGAAAATCTTCGTCTCAAGCTCTTCGTCCCTACCCTGTCCTTGTTTCCTCCCCTTATATCAGAGGAGTCATTTGGTATTTGTTTTTTAAAGATTGACTAGCTTCACTTAGCATAATCTGCTCTAATGCCATCCATTTCCCTCCAAATTCTATGATTTTGTCATTTTTAAATGCAGAGTAATACTCCATTGTGTATAAATGCCACATTTTTTTAATCCATTCATCTATTGAAGGGCATCTAGGCTGATTCCACAATCTTGCTATTGTGAATTGTGCTGCTATGAACATCGATGTAGCAGTGTCCCTGTAGCATGCTCTTATTAGGTCTTTAGGGAATAGACCGAGAAGGGGAATAGCTGGGTCAAATGGTGGTTCCATTCCCAGCTTTCCAAGAAATCTCCATACTGCTTTCCAAATTGGCTGCACCAATTTGCAGTCCCACCAGCAATGAAGAAGAGTGCCCTTTTCCCCACATCCTCTCCAGCACTTATTGTTGTTTGACTTCCTAATGGCTGCCAATCTTACTGGAGTGAGATGGTATCTTAGGGTAGTTTTGATTTGCATTTCTCTGACTGCTAGCGATGGTGAGCATTTTTTCATGTACTTATTGATTGATTGTATGTCCTCTTCTGAGAAGTGTCTGTTCAGGTCCTTTGCCCATTTATTGATTGGGTTACTTGTTGTCTTATTGTCTAATTTTTTGAGTTCTTTATATATTCAGGTTATTAGGGCTCTATCTGAAGTGTGTGGAGTAAAGATTTGTTCCCAGGATGTAGGCTCCCTGTTTATCTCTCTTATTGTTTCTTTTGCTGAGAAAAAACTTTTTAGTTTGAGTAAGTCCCATTTGTTGATTCTAGTTGTTAACTCTTGCGCTATGGGTGTCCTATTGAGGAATTTGGAGCCTGCTCCCACAGTATGTAGATCATAACCAACTTTTTCTTCTATCAGATGCCGTGTCTCTGATTTAATATCAAGCTCCTTGATCCATTTTGAGTTAACTTTTGTGCAAGGCGAGAGATAGGGATTCAGATTCATTTTGATGCAAATGGATTTCCAGTTTTCCCAGCACCATTTGTTGAAGATGCTATCCTTCCTCCATTGCATGCTTTTAGCCCCTTTATCAAATATAAGATAGTTGTAGTTTTGTGGATTGGTTACTGTGTCCTCTATTCTATACCATTGGTCCACCCGCCTGTTTTGGTACCAGTACCATGCTGTTTTCATTACTATTGCTCTGTAGTATAGTTTGAAGTCTGGTAATGCTATACCGCCTGATTCACACTTCCTGCTTAGTATTGTTTTTGCTATTCTGGGTCTTTTATTATTCCATATGAATTTCATGATTCTTTTATCTATTTCTACAAGAAATGCAGCTGGGATTTTGATTGGCATTGCATTGAACTTATAGAGAACTTTTGGTAATATCGCCATTTTGATGATGTTGGATCTGCCTATCCATGAGCAGGGTATATTTTTCCATCTTCTAAGGTCTTCTTCTATGTCTTTCTTTAGGGTTTTGTAATTTTCATTGTATAAATCTTTCACCTCTTTTGTTAGGTTGATTCCCAAGTATTTTATTTTTTTGGGGGATATTGTGAATGGAGTAGTTGTCCTCATTTCCGTTTCAGAGGATTTGTCGCTGATATACAGGAATGCCTTTGATTTATGCGTGTTGATTTTATATCCTGCCACTTTGCTGAATTCATTTATTAGCTCTAATAGCTTCTCTGTAGACCCTTTTGGGTCTGCTAGGTATAGAAACATATCATCTGCAAATAGTGATAATTTAAGTTCTTCTTTTCCAATTTTTATCCCTTTAATTTCTTTCGTCTGTCTAATTGCTCTTGCCAGTGTTTCGAGGACTATGTTGAACAGAAGTGGTGAGAGAGGGCATCCCTGTCTTGTACCAGATCTTAGAGGGAATGCCTTCAATTTTTCTCCATTCAGAATGATGCTGGCCTGTGGCTTATCATATATTGCTTTTACAATGTTGAGGTATGATCCTGTTATCCCTAATTTTTCTAGAGTTTTGAACATAAAGGGATGCTGTACTTTGTCGAATGCTTTTTCTGCGTCTATCGAGACTATCATATGGTTCTTATTTTTTAGTCTATTGATGTGGTGGATAACATTTATTGATTTCCGTATATTGAACCAGCCTTGCATCCCATGGATGAATCCTACTTGATCATGGTGTATAATTTTTTTGATATGTATTTGAATCCAGTTCGCCAGAATTTTATTGAGAATTTTTGCGTCAAGGTTCATTAGAGATATTGGTCTGTAGTTTTCTTTCTTTGAAGTGTCTTTGTCTGGTTTCGGAATCAGGGTGATGTTGGCCTCGTAGAATGAATTTGGAAGTTCTCCCTCTTTTTCTATTTCCTGAAATAGCTTGAAAAGTATTGGTGTTAGTTCCTCTTTAAAGGTTTTGTAAAACTCTGCTGTATACCCATCCGGTCCTGGGCTTTTCTTAGTTGGTAGTCTTTTGATGGTTTCTTCTATTTCTTCTATTGTTATTGGTCTGTTTAGGTTGTCTATATCCTCCTGGTTCAATCTGGGCAGATCGTAAGACTTAAGGAATTTATCTATGCCTTCACTATCTTCTATTTTATTGGAGTATAAGGCTTCAAAATAGTCTCTGATTATCTTCTGTATTTCTGAAGTGTCTGTTGTGATATTGCCTTTTTCATCCCGTATGCTAGTAATCTGGGTTCTCTCTCTTCTTCTCTTCGTTAGCATGGCTAAGGGTCTGTCAATTTTATTTATTTTTTCAAAGAACCAGCTTTTAGTTTTGTCAATTTTTTCAATTGTTTCTTTTGTTTCAATTTCATTAATTTCAGCTCTGATTTTGATTATTTCTTGCCTTCTACTTCTTTTGCTGTTGTTTTGCTCCTCTTTTTCTAGGATTTTGAGATGAAGTATGAGATCATTTATTTGTTGGTTTTTTCTTTTTTTGAGGAATGAACTCCAAGCAATGAATTTTCCTCTTAGGACTGCTTTCAATGTGTCCCATAGATTCCGATATGTTGTGTCCGTGTTTTCATTTAACTCTAGGAATTTTTTAATTTCCTCCTTGATGTCTTCAATAACCCATATGTCACTCAGCAACCTGATGTTCATTCTCCAAGTGATGCTTGATTTTTCCTTTCTTCTTTTATCATTGATTTTCAGTTTCATTCCATTATGATCAGATAAGATGCATGGTATTATCTCTACCCCTTTATATTGTCTAAGAGTTGCCCTGTGACATAATATATGGTCTATTTTTGAGAAGGTTCCATGTGCTGCTGAAAAAAAAGTGTAACTACTTGATGTTGGGTGGTAAAGTCTATATATGTCAATTAAGTCTAGGTTATTAATTGTGTTGTTGAGTTCTATAGTTTCCTTGTTTAACTTTTGTTTGGAAGATCTGTCCAGTGGTGAGAGAGGTGTGTTGAAGTCTCCCATGATGATTGTATGGTGGTCTATCAGACTCTTGAACTTGAGAAGAGTTTGCTTGATGAACACCGCTGCACCATTATTTGGGGCATATATATTTATGATTGTTATGTCTTGTTGGTTTATGGTTCCCTTGAGCAGTATGAAGTGTCCTTCTTTATCCCTTTTGATTAGCTTTGGCTTGAAATCTATTTTATTAGATATGAGTATGGACACGCCTGCTTGTTTCCGCTGTCCATATGAGTGGTATGATTTTTCCCAACCTTTCACCTTCAGTCTATGGATATCTTTTTCTATCAGATGCGTCTCCTGTAGACAGCATATTGTTGGGTCTTGTTTTGTGATCCATTCTACTAGCCTGTGTCTCTTAATTGGTGAGTTTAAGCCATTGACATTTAGGGTTATTATTGAGATATGGTTTGTACTTCTATCCATATTTGTTTGTTGATGTTACTAAACCTGATTTGTTATCCTCTTTGACTACTTTCCCCCCTTTACTGTCCTACCTCCCATTGTTGGTTTTCAATGTTATTTTCCATTTCCTCTTCCTGCAATGTTTTGCCAAGGATTTTTTGAAGAGATGGTTTTCTAGCTGCGAATTCTTTTAACTTTTGTTTATCATGGAAGGTTTTAATTTCATCTTCTAACCTGAAGCTTAATTTTGCCGGATACACGATTCTTGGTTGGCACCCATTTTCTTTCAGTGTTTGAAATATGTTATTCCAGGATCTTCTAGCTTTCAGAGTCTGTGTTGAGAGATCAGCTGTTATCCTGATTGGTTTACCCCTAAATGTAATCTGCTTCCTTTCCCTTGTAGCTTTTAAAATTCTTTCCTTATTCTGTATGTTGGACATCTTCACTATAATGTGTCTAGGTGTGGATCTCTTATGGTTTTGTACATTCGGCGTCCTGTAGGCTTCTAGGATTTGGGATTCTGTCTCATTCTTCAAGTCTGGGAAGTTTTCTCGTATTATTTCATTGAATAGGCTGTGTATTCCTCTGGTTTGGAGCTCTGTGCCTTCCTGTATCCCAATGACTCTTAAATTTGGTCTTTTGATATTGTCCCATATTTCTTGGATGTTCTGTTCATGGTTTCTTAGCAGACTTGCTGAGCTGTCTATGTTCTTTTCCAGTTGAAATACTTTGTCTTCATTGTCTGATGTTCTCTCTTCTAAGTGATCTACTCTGCTGGTAGTATTCTCAATTGAGTTTTTAAGTTGGTTTATTTTTTCCTGCAATTCTAGTATTTCTATTTGTTTGTTTTTTATTTCCTCTATCTCCCTGTGAAATTGATCTTTTACTTCCTGGATTTGTTTGTCAATGTGATCTTTCATTATCTGATTTTGCTGTCTCATGTCTTCCTTGAGACTCCAGATCATCTGAAGCATGTATATCCTGATCTCTCTATCTGACATTCCATCTGTTGCACCTATTACCTCTTCTAAAGTTGAGTTGACCTGCATTGCCTGTGGTCCTTTCTTTCCTTGTCTTTTCATACTGCTGGCGTTTCTTTCTGCTTGGTGAAACTGTTGTGTTTTTGAAATTTTTCCTCTATTTATTTATATTGCTCTTGTATAGTTGAATAATCACCCTTGCAGGGCATGTAGTGGCTGTGATCCTCCTCCAATTGGTGTGATCCGTCTACCACGCTGGGAGGCCCTAGGTCTGCTCTTCTGGTCGGTCAAAGGTCCGCCTACCCAGCAGGCACGAGGGGCACCTCTATCACTCCGCAGGTTGCTGGGCCTAACCTCCCGATGGGTCAAAGGTTCGCCTAGCTTGCAGGGGGCTGCTCCCGGAGCGAGAGCTAGGCCTCCCGGGGGAGCCCGGATGGTGGAGGCCGACTGCCGGTTCAGGCGGGGTGGGCCAAGCCGCACTGGGTGCCGGCGGCTTGCAAACGCGGCTGGTATCAGCAGGACTTAACTCCTGCACCCGCTGCGGGGGCACCTTTATCGCCGAGTAGCTGCGGTCGCGTGGTTGGGACCCGGGCGGGTGGGGCCGCTTCTCCCAGGACGAGAGCTGGGCCTCCCGGGGGAGCCCGGATGGCGGAGGACTGCCGGTTCAGGCGGGGCGGGCCAATCCGCTCCGGGATCCCGCGGGTTGCAAAGGTGGCTGGCGTCTGCAGGACTTAACTTCTGCACCCGCTGCCGGTTCGGGCGGGGCGGGCCAAGCCGCTCAGGGATCCCGCTGGTTGCAAAGGCGGTTGGCGTCCGCAGGACTTAACTTCTGCACCCGCCGCCGGTTCGGGCGGGGCGGGCCAAGCTGCTCAGGGTTCCCGCGAGTTGCAAAGGTGGCTGGCGTCTGCAGGACTTAACTTCTGCACCCGCCACGTGGGCACCTTTATTGTCGAGTAGCTATGGCTGCCTGGTTAGGAACCGGGCGGGTGGGGCCGCTTTTCCCTGGGCGAGAGCTAGGCCTCCCGGGGGAGCCCGTATGGTGGAGGACTGCCGGTTCGGGCGGGGCTGGCCAAGCCGCTCAGGGATCCCGCGGGTTGCACAGGCGGTTGGCGTCTGTAGGACTTAACTTCTGCACCCGCCGCCGGTTCGGGCGGGGCGGGCCAAGCCGCTCAGGGTTCCCGCGGGTTGCAAAGGCGGCTGGCGTCTGCAGGATTTAACTTCTGCACCCGCCACGTGGGCACCTTTATTGCCGAGTAGCTGTGGCTGCCTGGTTAGGAACCGGGCGGGTGGGGCCGCTTTTCCCAGGGCGAGAGCTAGGCCTCCTGGGGGAGCCTGTATGTCGGAGGACTGCCGGTTCCGGCGGGGAGGGCCAAGCCGCTCAGGGATCCCGCGGGTTGCAAAGGTGGCTGGCGTCTGCAGGACTTAACTTCTGCACCCACCACGAGGGCACCTTTATCTCCAAGTAGCTGAGGCCACCTGGTTAGAAACCGGGCGGGTGGGGCCGCTTCTCCCAGGGCGAGAGCTAGGCCTCCCGGGGGAGCCCGTATGGCGGAGGACTGCCGGTTCGGGCGGGGCGGGCCAAGCCACTCAGGGTTCCCGGGGGTTGCAAAGGTGGCTGGCGTCTGCAGGACTTAACTTCTGCACCCGCCACGTGGGCACCTTTATCGCTGAGTAGCTGTGGCCGCCAGGTTAGGAAGCGGGCGGGTGGGGCCGCTTCTCCCAGGGCGAGAGCTAGGCCTCCGGGGGGAGCCGCCTGCCGGAGCGGCTGATGGTTGGGGGACTAGACCTCTGTGCCCGCGTGGCCTTCCAAGATCCACTTCTCTGGGGCAACCTGTCACTTCGAGTAAACCTACCAGTTCACGGCAGCTCTCCTCTTAAGGAAGTTATGCTAGAAGTTCCTCCGTAGCTAGGCTGCAGCTGTTTCGATGAGTCTTTCATATCCCGTTAAAGTGGAGACGTTGGAGTCGCTGCTTCCTCGCCGGCCGCCATGTTGGATCCCTCTATACTTAGTATTTTATATGATTTTGTATTATCCACTCTCTTAGAAAGAGGAGGTCAGAAAAAGTTCTTCAGAAAGCTAATATTGAGTTACCGTATGAACTACCACTACTACTACTAGATATATATCCAAGAGAATTAGAAGCATATGTCCAGGGCAAGAGTTGTGGATAAGTAGAAGCATGCTTGCCTTGCATGTGTGGGGCACTGATTTCCAATCTCAGCACCACATCAAAACAGAAAATTAAATAAAAATAAATAAATTAATAAAAAGCATATGTCAATGGAATGGAAGATGTAACTCAATGGTAGAGTGCCTAGTAGGCCCTGGGTCAGTCCACAGCACTGACAAAAGAAAAAAAAGGCAATAAAAGTGCATATTCACACAAAACATACACAAAGTGTTCATAGCAGTGTTATTTAGAATAGCAAAAATTGGAAACAATCCAATTACCCCTCACCTGATGAACAGTGGAATATTATTTGGCCATAAAAGGGAAAGAAGTTCTGATACATGTACACCATTGACCCTTGAATGTGTTCTACTAAGGAAAACAGGTGAAAGAGCAGAGGGAATTGGATTTGCATATGCTTTCCCTGATGCTTTTTGCCCCATTGCCTGATTCCAGTTCAAGTAAGCAGTTAAAGTAGTTTTGACAGTAGATCTATTTAGAACACTTTCCATAGCCATTTTCAAAACCCTTTTGTTTTATGTATTCATTTAGCCAATATTGAATTTAGTCCCTGCCTTGTGCAAGGCACTGTTCAATTTGCTGCCTAGAGAACCCACAAAAATTTCTGCCCTGTAGAACCTACATTCTAGTAGAAGGATCGAAACTATAAAGGAAATAAGAATAATACCTTAAGCAATGGACTCTTTAGGTGATGGACTGGCAGGAGAGTGAGAGTCAGAGGGTTGTTTTCAAAGGGTTCCTTACCTACGGAAGAGCATGGCAAGCAGAAGAGCATGACAAGCATGGAAAGCCCTGAGGCAGGAATGTTCCTAGTGCAGTGAAAGATCTTGAAGGGCTTTAGCAGAGTCACAGTGCACTGAAAAAGCAGTAGGTGGTGAGGGTCAGTGAGTGAGGCCCTATGTAGTGCTTTGTAGGGCTTCTGGCTTCCACACTAAGATGGGGAAACCAGTGGAAAGTTTTGAGCAGAGGCATAAAATGGTTTTACTTAAATATTAAGAGGCTCAGTCTGGTCAATTTATTCAGAAGAGATTCTCAAGGAAGGCCAAGGCAGAAGCAGGAAGACCAATTAGAATGCTGTTGCAATAATTCAGGTGAGAAATGACAGAAATGTAGACACGAATGGTATCAATGGAAGTGATAAAAAAAAACAATAATCAGATTCTGGATGTATTTTGAAAGGAGCATCTATGTAAAGAAGTGTTGAGGGTAATACCAAGAGTTATGGCCTAAGAATGGGAATGATGAAATTGAAGTGTCCCTTAGTTGAGATGGGAAGGACTTCAAGATGGGTAGAGGGGTTGGGGTGGTAATTGGGAGTTTAGTTGTGAGCTTTTTAATGTGTTTTAGACATGTTAAAGTTAAGACACCTAGTAAGATGTTCAAGTGGACATATTGATGAGGCTATTGGGTATGCAAGCCTGGGATCCACGTTAGAGAAATAAAATTGAAGCTTCTTAGCTACAGATGTTTCCTAAAGCTGTAAGGCAAGATGAGGTCACAGAGTCAAGTGGGAATAAATGGACAGAAATTTACTTTGCATCCTGACACAGTCCATAACTAAGAGTTGATGAGGCATACCAGCAAGGAGACCAAGAAAGAATGGAAGGAAAGACAGGGAAAAAGATATGCCCTGAAATCTATAGGCAAAAAGTGAGGGAAAGATCTGCTTGGCAGAAACCACAGTTATGTCAATAAAGATGAAGACTGAGACTTGATCAGTTAAGATATAATGTTGGTGAAAACTTGAAGAATGGGCCCATCTACTTTTTGTTAGAATAAAGTAACTAGGACCATTTTAGTCCTTCTTGCTGAAAATGACCTCAAGAAACTAGATTATAGGAAACAGTGGTTTTCAAGATGCTGTGTCAGACATTGAATGAAGGACAGTGATGTCAGAAAGTAACAACTGAAATGAACCCTACAACTGCCCCAATTTCTAGGCCATGTGCAAAGAGGCATAACCCAGATTGGACATTGCTGTAGAAGCTGAGAAAATAGAAAAGATGGACACTCTCGAGCTCTCGGGAGGATCCCCCTTATGAATTCAATGAAGAACCACTTATGAATTCATGCAAAGAGCCACTGTAAAGACTGAGATATAATTGTCTGATGAGATTGGCAAGAACTGGGCTGAGGTGTAGTTCAGTGACAGAGTGCTTGCCTAGCATGCACAAGGCCCTTGATTCAACCTCCATCAATAGGAACAAACCCTGGGGCTGGGTATGATGGTGCACACCTATAGTCCCAGGTAGTTGGAACACTGAGGATCGCTTGAGCTCAAGTCTTGGCAACATGATGAGACCCCCAAGCTCAGAAGAACAAGATCAGAAGGAGTAGTGTCTGCCACATGTGTAGGGTTGGGAGGAGTGCCTGTTTCTATCAGCTACCATAAAAAACCTTATCACTCACAAGATATAGATAAGAATCATAATTATCTTGTCTCAATGGTAGGAAATAATTATCCTTAAACACTGTTTCAGTTTCACCTAACAAATCTTACAAATGAGACACAAATAGCTTAAAACTGTATCCCAGAACAAAGCTCAAGAATATTTTTAGGGCCACAATCACAACCATGGTTCTACTTATGCCTCAGAAGGGGCTTGTCCTCAGTGTCCTCTGCTGACCCTAGTGAATCTGGCTAAATCCTATATGTCATCAACTATCAGTAGATAAGAGGTGATAAAAGATGGGCTGGTCATCCATGAGCTTGCTACTGTCCATTCCCTGGGCTCAATATGGAAAAACACATTGGCCTGCAGGTAGAGCAGTCACATGGGCATAGTTAGAATAGGTAACCTGGAGGAGAGGGTGAGAGCTGTATACCAGGTTCTCATAAGATACCATGAATCTAAAGAGATTGCCACTTGTATCAGAGCCTGTACCTGGAGATGAAGGAACATGGCCCCAAACAAAGCAGATTCTCATGGAACATGTCCACAAGCTGAAGGCAGATAAGACCTATGAGAATCCTGACTGACCTTGCTGAGGGCCACCTTTGTGAAGAGCACTTCCAGGCCAAGAAAGGAGGAGGAGATCATCAAGAGTTTCCAAAGAGGATGAAGCCCAGAAATAAAGCTCTACCTTCATTGTAGCCTCCAGAGTTAACACAGATCTGCCCTTCAAATAAAAGAAGCCTTGATCTGACTGGGAAAAGGTCAGAGAATATTGATAGGAATCCAGAAGTTGTCAGGATGCAACAGGCACCCAGACCTCCAGTCAAAGCTTTAACAAAAAGACAAAAGGGTAGGAAAATACAGTCCATGATGAGGAGAAAATATTCAGATGGAACCAGCTCATACTTGACTCAGATAAAAGAATTAGCACACAAGGTCATGAAAATAATTTTTATAATTATGTTCCAGGGTTTAAAACATTATGCATTTTGAAGGCAAATTTTTAAATGATGCAAACCAAACTTAGTTACATATAGTGATTTGGATATGACATGTCCCTGAAAAGCTCCAGTGTTAATGCAAAGATATTTGTAAGAGAAATGATAGGATTGTGACAGCCATAACCTAATCACTCTCTCCTAGTTTGAATGGAGAGTTGGTCACTATAGGAGTGTGGCTGGAGCAGATGGGACACTAGAAGGTGCCCTCAAAGGGTTTTTTGCCCAGTACCCGTTTTCCCCTTCTCTGCTTCTATGTTTCCTGGCCTCCTTGAGCAGAGCAGCTCTCCTCCACCGTGCCCTTCCGCCATGATGTTCTGCTTCACCTTGAGCCCAGAGCAGCGGAGTCAGTGCACCATGGACTAAACCTCTGAAACTGTGAGCCAAGATACCTGTTCCTCTAACTTTGTCTTGTCAGGTATTTTGGTCACAGTGAAACAATTGGCTAACACATTATGGAAACTATAATATGTGAGACTGGATTAATGATAGATTAGTGCAGTAGTGGAAACTACCACAGTGAAACATAGGGAGAGATGTGAAAACAACTTTTCAATGAAATAGCATCAGTGAGCTTCGAGACAGTTTCAAGTGTTTTCATGATGTGTAATGAAGTTCTGAAAGAAAAAAAAATCAACCCAGAAATCTATCTCCCAAAAGCTAAATAACAGCTTTCTCAAATGCAGTAAATTGAAACTACTTCTAAGTACCTGAATAAATATATGAATTTTTGCTATATAAGTATCTTTAAAAGATAAAACCATTTAAATACAAATAATAACAGTGGAGGCAGAAGATATGCTTGTGTAAAATGACAACAAAAGCCTCAGGGCCAAGAACAACAACCCTAAGTTTCTTGTCCTGTGTGACATTGTGTGTCACATGATGGTCAAGTGTGCTCACTGAAAGATGCAAACATTCAATAAGAAGAGAGAGTTGTACCTAATCTCTAAGGAATGAGAATAATAAAAAGTGAGAAATGCTGGAAGAGAGATGGAGTAATAGGAACGCTCCTGCATTGCTAGTGGGAGGCTCCCTCTAGAAGAGGATGTTTTCAGGTTCCCACAAAACATGACCTTACCACATAACTCAGCAATCTGTTTGTTAAATAATGAAAACAGCCATATTAAGGCACTATTCAATTTAGCCATTAGAATAATGTGTTCCTAGGTATTTACCCCCAGGCATTGAAACATGTCCACACAAAAAACCTATGAAAAATTTTATAGCATCTTTATTTGTGTTTGCCAAACTTGGAACCAAGACTGGCTCTAGCTAAGCAGTTCCTTTGACACAGAATTTACAACCAAGATGTATTTCAAAAAGTGAATATGAGGTATGTGCACAATTCAGTGGTAGAGCACATACCTCGCATGCTGTGGCCCTGGGTTCCATCCCCAGTACCACAAAATGAATAAAATAAATCAAATGTATATGTTATATCCATACAATAAAATAGTACTCATGGATAAAAATTGAGATATCATAACAACAATAGACATGACAGAACTTTATCTATTTGCTTATTATAGGGAACTAACATGGAAAATATGGTGTGGGCATATTATATTCTGAAAGATGTTTAATAGTGCTTAATAATGATGTCTTTCAGTTTAAAGGGGCTAGATACTCTCCAATTGCAAGTTGAATGTGTGGGCTGGAAGTGCTCATCCATGCTAGGGCACTTGTCCAGCATGTAAGTAGAGGACATCTCAAGTAGAAAAAGTTTTAAAAACTCAATAATTGCAGGGATTCAGAAATGTGAAGAGGTTGAGTGTTAAAGTCTGTAAACAAGTCAAGATGGCCCCTGGCATTTTGCAGAGGGAGTGGTTTGTGAAGTAACGCCAGCGAGCCATTAAGTGTGGAGATTCCTTATTGGTTGACTGCTGTATCTAGTTTATGTTAATTAAGATAAGCTGTGTGAAATGTATATATACCCCTCTGGTCCTACAATAAACTGCTCCCACTCCTGCTGGATCAATCTACACAAGTTGCTCGTCACCCCCCTGTTATTTTGCTGCAGCCGAACTGCGGCAGTTGAGTAGTAAGTGTTTAGTGCAGTGAATTTGTTCAGTTGATGTTATAATGGTGGATACATGACAATATTGATTTTTCAAAACCCACAGAATAAAATAATACAATGAACAATTATATAATAATACCTAATAAGAAATTATATAATACAATACCAAACTCACTCTAATGTAAAGTTGTAAACTTTGGATTAATAGAAGTATATCCATCTTTGTTTATTTGTTTAGAGTTCTTGCATAGCATGCTCAAGTTCCCCAGATTTCAAGTGCCAGCCAAAAAATAACAAAATACATTTATATTTAGATATGTATACACATGAATATCAATATAATAATTACACTGTATTGTAATGCAAGATATTAATAATAAGAGCATGAGGGGGCAACATGGGAACATTTCAGGATCCCCATTTTAAGACCCAGTATGCATTTAGAAATTGCATTTGCAAGGTTATCTAGTTGTCTTTTCAGTTTTGAAGTAGGTCAGCCAGATCCCTTAAAGTGTTCCTCCAGTCTCACAGGCAACTTAACGAGGGTTTCTACTGTCTGCTTAATCATAAAACTTAAAACTTCTACTTAAAAAACCCATTAATTAGAAATAATTTCACTTCTAGAAATTTAAAGGTAATAATCAAAATTAAAGAATACAAAGATTTTCTAAAGGAGATTGTTTAAATTATGAAAAGACCCATGTTAAGGCACTATTCAATTTAGCCATTAGAATCATTTTATGGTCAGTTATTAGGAATGATGAAGCTGGCATATAGCTTTTGAAGGAAAAGAGTTTCAGCAGATCCAAATAGTTTTGAAATGTGACTTTTACAAAGGTTTAACAGGGTAGTCCACATTGGTAGTAGGATTGTCATCATTTTTCTTTATATATTTATGCAACCCAGGTGGGGTTTTTGCTGTTGTTGATTTTATTTTCTTTAAGCAAGTGTATGCAGTTATACTTCAACTCAGAAAAGATGAAGCTGCCAGGCCTGGGGGCACACACCTGTAATATCAGCTTCTAGAGAGGCTCAGGCAGGAGGATCTCATATTTGAGCCCACCTGGGCAATTTAGAGATACTCTGTCTCAAAATAAATGAAAAGAGGCCTGGTGTATAGCTCAGCAGTGGAGCACTTATTTGCTTAGCATGTTTTTGGGTTCAATTCCTAAAAAAACCATAACAATCCATAAACTTTATATATTATAACTTTCTTGAGCTACCTTAAGAATGTCACAAGTACTATACCCAACGGTTGCACACCTGTAATCTCAGTGACTCAGGAGGCAAAAAAAAAAAAAAAAAAAAAAGGAGGATCACAAGTTCAAAGCCAGCCTCAAGTATTTGGTGAGACCCTATCTCAAAAATAAAAATAAGGATTAGGAATGTAGCTGACTGGCAATACCACCTCTGTTCAACCCTCAGTATTTCAGGCCCCCCCCAAAAAGAATGTCAGAGATGTTGTTCTGTTTTTAGGCCTTACACCTGATTGCAACAAATGGAAATCCAGAACTTCCAAATCCAGACAAACTTTCCCCGGCCGGTATTAAACGATTTCTTACATAAGTGTTTGGAAGTGGATGTGGAGAAAAGGGGTTCAACCAAGGTATTGTTAGAGTTAAATTTTGAAATAATGCGAGTTGGATAAAATATTGATTCTTTTTGAATAACCCACAGAAAGTTTCCACTTCACTATTCATTGATCACTACCAATAAGGCAGCTGCTATATTTTAGGACTTCATCTGCCAGGAGTAAAAGTTTAATTTCGTGAGAGTTTGTTTTGGTATATTATCAAATATCATGTCCATTCAATGTTGGCATGTGTGTATTAATGGGCTGTTTAACTGTTGATTTTTAGAAATTAGAACAATTAAAAACAACTCTGTTTTCAAAACAGTTAATGAAAGTTATGGTTATGATTATGAGACATTTGGGCAGGTATTAAAATTTGGGTTGTTTAAATCAATTGTATTCATAAGTAGTCTTCAGGGCTTAGTTGAAAGAACATATTTTGCTTCTAAATTATTCACTTTTTGTTTCCTCTCTTTGGCAGCACCCATTCCTGAACTTGGCAAAACTGCTAGCAAGTTTAACTCCACACATCCTGGCGGCCAATGTGGTTCTCAAGAATAGCTTCGAACATGGCATCCTATTCTTTAATTTTCTGAAAGGAAAATTTTTTAAAACTATAATAAAGTGTTCATTATTGTAAAAGACTTGTAACATAAAATTTGCCATTTTAGCCATGGTAAGTGATCAACTCAAAGGCATTAATTACACTCACAATATTGTACAAGCTTCTGCTTCCAGAACAGTTTTGTCACTCCAAACAGAAGCTCTGCCACCATGTAAGTAAAACTCCCATTCCTCCTCCTCCACCCCCTTGGCTGCCACCAGTCTTTTTTTTTCTTTTATTTGTTCTAATTAGTTATACATTGATGAAGGCCACAACCAAGTTAAGATGGCACCTGGCAATTTGCTAGGAGGAGTGGTTTCTGAGCCAATGCCAGGGAGCCATTAAGATGATAAGGATTCCTTAATAAATGACTGCTGTATCTAGTTTATGTTAATTAAGTTAAGGTGTGTGTAATTAGTTGGGTATATGTACCTCTGCAGTCCAGAAGAGAGGTGGTGCCTGCTACCTAGGGTACCCACTACTTTGAGTTCCCGCTCAGTTCCCACTGAGTTCACTTGCAATAAAGTAGTTCCCGCTTCAATCTTCAAGTTGCTTGTCATCTCCCAGTTATTTCGCCCAGTTGCACAATGGCAATACATGACAGTAGAATGCACTTTGACACATCATACACAAATGGTGTATAAGTTCTCATTTTTTCTGGTTGTACATGATGTAGAATCACATAAGTCATGTAGTCACACATGCATATAGGGTAATAATGTCCAATTCATTCTATTCTTATTCCTACCCCCATACCTGGCTTCCCTCCTTTCACTCCCCTCTGCCTAATACAAATAATTCTATTCTTCCATAGCCATGCTCCTTATTGTGAATTAGTGTCAATATATCAGAGAAAACATTTAGACTTTGGTTTTTGGAATTGGCTTATTTTGCTTAGTATGATATTCTCCACTTCCATCCATTTACTGGCAGATGCCATTACTGCCTTCTTCTTTAAAACTGTGTAATATTCCATTGTGCATAGAGACCACATTTTCTTCATCTGTTGAAGGACTCCTAGGTTTGTTCCATAGTTAAACTATTCTGAGTTGAGCTGCTTTATAACATTGATGTGGCCATGTCACTGTTGTATGCCGATTTTAAGTTTGTTGGGAATAAAGAAGTGGGATAACTGGGTCAAATTGTGGTTTTATTCCAAGTTTTCTAAGGAATATCCATACTGCTTTCCATAATGGTTGCACCATTTTGGAGTCCCACCAGCAATCTATGAGTGTGTCTTTTCCCTCACAATCTCGCCAACATTTCTTGTTACTTGTCTTTTTGATAATTGTTATTCTGACTGAAGTGAGATCAAATCTGATAGTTTTGATTTGTATTTCTTTAATTGCTAGAGATGTTGAACATTTTTTCATATATTGATTTATGAACATATATCTTCTGAGAATTGTGTGTTCAGTTCCTTAGTCAATTTATTGATTGGGTTATTTGGTTTTGGGGTGTTAAGATTTTTGAGATCTTTATATATTCTGGAAATTAGTGCTCTATCTGATGTGCGTGTAGTAAAAATGATCTGACACTCTGTGGGCTCTCTCTTTACATTATTGATCATTCCTATTGCTGAGAAAAAGCTTCTGAGTTTGAATCCTTCCCATTATTGGTAAGGAATATTGTTTTATAGCCCAGAATATGACCTGTTACTGAAAGTATTATGTGCCCTAAAGGGAACAGGAGTTCTGTAGTTGTTGGGTGTTTTATTCTATAAAGTCATTTAGGCTAAGGTAGTTGATACTCTTGCTCAAAACTTCTATGTCTTTATTAATATTTTTGCCAAATTAATGTATTTACTGAGAGACAGTTATTAAAATCTCCCATGATGGTTGGTAACTGTGTGTTTCTCCCTTTCATTCTGTTAATTTTTGCTTTATATATTTTAAATCTCTGTTACTGGGTACAGGAACATTAATTATTTTCATATCTGTCTTCAGAATTTCTATTTATGGTAATACTTTTCAAGTTTATTTTGTCTGATATTAATTCAGCAGTTACAACTTTTCTTTCTTTATTTTTTCATTATTATTTTCCTGATTTTTAATTTTCAATATATCTGTATCTTTACATTTAAAGCACATAAATTGTAGACATAATTAGATCTTGATTTTTTAACCCATTCTGATAATATCTGCCTTTCAACTGGGGTTTTAATCCATTCTGTTCAGTGTAATATTGATATATATGGATTTAAGCCTCATATTTTGCTCTTTGTTTCCTGTGTGTACCATCTGGCCTTTGCTCTAAATCTTAAATTTTTAGCATCAACTTAAGAGTTAATGTTTTTTATTTAAAATGTAAGAGTGTATTCTAAGTCCATACTATTATATGTAGAGTTAGTTTCACATAACTAAGGACACAGACTCTAAAACTAACATTACTTCTACCACATGTCTCTTCTATTTGGCAGCTCTCTGAGGTAAAGGTAAATTTCCTTGCAGCTTACTAGCCCTTGGCTCAAGCCTCAAAATCTCTGGGAAGTGACAAAACACAGTGAAACATCACAGGTCCCCTTGACTTGTGAAAGCTTTCTACCATAGACAGAATTCTCCATAGCAAAGGAAAAGAGTTACACCTATGATTGTTTACAGATGTGGAGATTTTCCTAACCAGGTGTGAGTGTGTCCCTCCTTCACCCCACTGCCCTACCTGGGGGAAAGTTTGGCAAATTTGCAGAAGCCAGGGAGCTCAAAAGCAATCCTATTTCCTTCAAATTGAAATTTTCACATATTAGAAGTTCTCTGGTGGGCTGAGTTGACCGGGTCTGGGGTCAGCTGGCAGGAAAGTACTCCACGTAGATCCTTCCACCTCCCTAAAAGGTCCCATCGAGAGGCCAGGAGAAGCAGCATAAGCAGTCAGAAAACAAAAGAACTTAGTCTTCCCCAAGTGTGGACTCCCCCTAGTGGTTGACATGGAAGACCGAGATGAAGCATGGGGTCTGCTCAGGTGGGACCCTGAGGTTTTGTTTCTTGCCCTCTTTTCCAGCACCAATCTCCTTCAGACTGGGAGAGCTGGAGAGATTCTTGGGCAAACACAGTGAGAAGTCAGGAAAGAAACAAGACTGCCTGTGAACTTGCTTGTGGGAGTGGTGTAGGGATTACTTAGAATACTACAAATAGTCATATTTGTCTAAAGCACATTTTAGTGTAGCAGGAGTCAAAGTCATTTTCAAAGTCAAAGAAATGTTATCAGTCTCTTCCTCATCTGCCAATCATATACCCAGACACACCCAACTCAAAGACGTATGTTCAATGCTTAGCTGCCTTTCTCCCTCCTCTTCCATCCCTCCATGCTTTGCCTTCCTCCCAGGTGGACAGGCAGTGGATGAACTGACTGTGACCAGTGAAAGACAGGAAGGTGAGTCTGAAAGAAACTGGTGCTTTCTCTAGTAACTTGGCTTCTCCTTCAAAGAACCTTCTAAACTTCCCCCACTCCATTCCTCCCACTCAATGAAGAACAGTAAAGTTCAAATTCTGCACAGAGAATCTTGGTGCATAAAAAAAAAATCTGGCCTCCCTTTTTCTTTAAGCAATCCAAGAAAAGGATTATGCATTTGCTTGAGTTGGTTGGGTTTTGTATCAGGGCTCTGAGCTAGGAGAAATGGTGTGAGTGAAATCACACATATTTACATTTGGTTTGTATAAGTCAGTTTCATCTGGAAAAGTCAGTACTGCTACACTAGAATTTTTTCCAACTCCAAAGGGGTGAAATATTTGTAGCTCAGTTCCCAAGGATTTGAATTGTGCCTTCAATTTCATCATTTTATTGTTTCATTTGAGCATCTTTGTTACAATGTAAATATATGTATCTATTTTGACATAGAAGATAATCCATCCAACATTCCATCCCAGACAACAGCAAAACTACATAATTTTACTCTTGACAACATCTCTATGGCACCAACTAGTAAGTTTTTATATTTACCCAGGGAAGAATATCAACTAAAAGTAAAATGTTCTTGAAAATTTACACACTTTTTTTGAAGTCAAATAGCACAAGGCATACCAAAGTTCTTCCTGCTGCTAAAATTATGATTTTGTTTTAAGATCAGGCAAAGTATCCAGAAATAAATATCAATACCCTTCTTGATGTTTTGCTGAAGCAAGGCTTAATGGCATAATTGCAGGAAGACAGCGCAAAGGCAGGTCCTTCTCTAACAACACTGCCTGCTTTCCAGCTGTGGGGCTGCCCTGAGCAGCAGAGTGATAGAAACCGTCTCTTGTCACTGCCCAAACCTCTTCCCATGCCAGACTCCTACAAGCAGAACCCTAAGGCAGCATACATAGCCTGAATGTATCAAAAGCCTTTTAATGCCCTGATGCCCACATTGCTCTTCCCACTGCCCACCCAGTACCTTCCACTGTCCCTGTTGTAGCATCTGTGTGAAGGTGAGTAATCCTCCTCCCTGTCCAATCACCAACTCATTCCTAGGCACCTGATCAGGACCAGGAACCTCACAGCATAAGTGGGCCAGAGGTGGGTACAAGACTATCCTCCAAGACTCTTAAGAGTGGCTCCCAGCCAAACTTGGTCACTTACATCTGTTATAGCCTCTGTGTCAGTATGTGTTCTGAGAGGCTGGCCTTGCTTGTACAGATGATGACATGCAAAGGGCATCCCATCTGTGCTGAGCCTGGTGGAGTCAGGCGGAGGAAAGGCAGTGGCTTGCTGGTACTAAATATCTGATCTGTAGGCCGACTGCTCCCATCTTCTGGAGGTCTTTGCCTGTCTTGATCTGGGTGTCCCAGTTGGAGGGTTTGCTGGGTTCTGAATGCTCTCTCATGTGCACACCCTGCATGGTTCTCCAAGGGCAGAAGCATGGATGGGAAGGGTGTTCTTTACATCCTTAACCAGCATCTGAGTAAATAGAGGCCCAGAGTTATTGCATATCCTGCTCCAGGTAACACCAGGCAGGTCTAGTCTCTAAAGACCTCACTCATGACCAGTGACCTGATGAGCCATGGAGTCCAAACTGTGCTCTAACAATGAAAATGCTAGGTTCTCCCTGAGATGGGAGCCTGTGTGTAGGGCCAAGAGAAGGCTGCCTAGAGGACAGCTTTGGGGGAGGCCTTATTATTTGGAGATGTTGGAGGCCAGGCTAGATATAATCTCAAAGCCTGCCACCTCTCCCATAGGAGTTTGAGCACCACTGTAGGTGGGTGAACAACTGCATGGAGCACTGTAATATCAAGCTGTTCTTGGTGCTTCTTGGTCCCCTTTGCCTGTACCTGGATGCCCAGCTCGTGACATGTGTCATCTTCCTTTTGTGTACTAGAGAGATGCTGTTCTCCTTGGACAAGGCCATGGCGGGTCCATGCAGTCCCCAGGGCCCACACTGGAAACAGCAGGGTTGTGTGGATGGGGGGGTGGAGAGCCAAGAGGTGGGGTAATGGAGGGCAGGTCTAGGGCAAACCCCTTGGGAGAACCTGTCAAAGACATGTTCAAGTTTTGTAGGGTCAGGGAGCTTGGTGGGGTAGGCTACATACACTGTGGAACAGAAATTCCAGCTGGGCCAGAGAGAGGGGTAATGAAGGTAAAACAGGGAGAGCAGGAGGACAACGCAGCGTGGTGGAGGGAAGTTTCCGTTGGGAGTACTGGTCTAATTGTCCAGTCCAAGGAGGAAGAGTGGGTGGGTGGGGCTACCTGGGGGAGGGGTCATAGAGGGCGGAGTTGAGCCCAGGGGCGGGGCCAGTGAGCAACTGTCCCCAGGGTTGGCTTCTTAGCTCGCGCACAGCTTCCTAGTGGCTATACCTTCCACAGCCGCCTTACTGTCATTCATCTTGGGGTGTTGATCCAGGCTCTAGAGGTGAGCACTGCCAGGCACCCCAGGGATAGGTAAGTGGGGCTTGGGGCCTGTGTCAGGATACACGGCTGCGCAGAGTCAACTTGTACCTCTTCCTCCTGCCACTCTCTGTGCTTTCTCCAATGTCCTTGGCCCTGATGCTGCCTCATTAGTCCTTCCACACCCACCTCTTCAGATGCAGCTCAGATATCTCCTTCTCCTGGAGCTCGCTGGTCCTGCTCCCTCTTGGGTGCATTGCTTTCAGAGCCTACTGTGCACTAGGTGTGCTAGGCTGTGGGTTATTTGAGGCATGGGTACAGAGATGAGTAAGTACATCGTGCACTTGTGTTGATGAGCAACCTGCAAACACAATGACACAGGAGACACCCAGGAACACTCTTAGCAGGATTGGTCCTGAGTGGTGCAGCCCAGTGAAAGGAATTGAGAGTGTGGCGAGATCGCATTGTAGATTAGGGAGTGCTGCCTCTCCCGACATAGGTATGGACAGGAGGGCGTGACCTGTGTAGGGCACAGTAGTGGAAAAAGGCACAGGATTCCAAAAGTAGGATGTTTAAGGAATGATGAGGATATGGCTCTAGGATATGGCATGGGAAGTGAAGTTGACCTCTGGGGCTCAGGATTAAAAGGATCCAGAAACTCAAGTGTAGACTTTAGTTTGGATATAGAAAAAAAACCTGGCAGCCACATTAGAATTTTTTTTAAAAAGTTGTTTCTTGAGGATTAATTTACACACAGTAAAATTCGCCCTTTTTCATCTACAATTAAGGATTTTGACAAGTGGATACTGTCCTGCACTCTCCAACGTGATCAAGGATAGACCAGAAAGTCCTTTCATCATCTGCTGTTATCAGCTTCGCTCCCTACATCCTTCTGGTTTTTCTTTTTTGAGAATCACATATAAATGGAGTCTTTGCCTTTTAAGTTTGGCTTCACTCATTTTGTACAATGCATTTGAGATCCATCCCTGTGTTGCTGCTATCAGTATTTTATTTCCTTTTATTGTTGTGTCATGTAGTATGGATGCCCTGCTCATTATTTATACATTCACCCATTGAAGGATAATTCATTTATCTGTTTTTCCACAGTGTTTTTGTTTTGTATTATTTTGTTTGTACCAGGGATTGAACCCAGGGGAGCTTAACCACTGAACTACATCCCTAGCTCCTCTGCCCCTTCATTATTTCCCTTAATTTTTTTTTTTTGTTGTTGTTGTTGTTGTTTTTGAGTCAGGGTCTTACTAAGGTGCTTAGGGCCTTGCTAAGTTGTTGAGTCTTGCTTTGAACTTGCAATCTTACATTTTAAACTTCTCAAGCTGCTATTATTCAGACATGGGGCATTGTGCCCAACTAGTGTTTTAAAATTATAATTAAAACTTCTGCAAAGATCGGTATACAGGCACATGGACATAAGCTTTTATTTCTGTTGAGTAAATTGTTAGGGGTAGCATTGCTGAGTCATAAAGTAACCATGTGTGGAGCTTTACAGGAAATTGTCAAATTTGTCTACCAAAACCACTGTACCCTTCTTATTTACTACCAGCAAAGTATGAGGATTCCAATTGCTCCACATCCTCACCAACTTTTGACATTGTCATTTGTTCTTTTGTATTGTCTTTTTATTGGAGCCTGTTTAATAAATGAGTAGTGGTATCTCCTGAAGAATCCAGGTTGTGTATGATGCTGTGCATATTTGCATGTCTTCTTGGCCATTGGCATGTCTTTGTTAAAGTGTTCCCTCTGACCTTTTGCTTATGGTGGAATTACTGCAGAGCTGTCCTGAGTGGTAATGCTAGTTCCTTTTAGTGGAGAACAGTGTTGAAGATCTAAGTCTTCATGTGTGGGTCATGGGAGAGTTGGGGGTGGACACAGTTGCTGCTGGGCCACTTCCCATTGTGACAAAATATGGCTAGCTAAAGCTTATGAAGTGGGTGAGATGCCGCCTGGTCTGGGGAGAAGAGAGTGGTGAAGCCGATGGATGAGGTTGTGGGAAGGAGAAAATGAAATATGGGAGAGAAGAAACCAGTCAGGGTCCAGGGGAGGACTTGATCTTTAGGCTTGACTTTTACTGCTTTGTTTACTTCAGCCCAGATGTTCTTGGGTCATATTTTTTGGGTTTTTTTTGTTGTTGTTGTTGGCTTGTTGGTTTGACTAGAAAATTATCATGGGGCATTGCTGCTGCCCCTACTCTCCCAGGTAGTGAAATTCAATGAAGGCGCAGGTTTAGGAAAATGTGAGAGGTGAGAAAGTGAGGTAGGAGTGGGGTGGTGACACTGTCTTTAGAGCAGTTATGCACCCCAAGGAAGAGCTGATAAAGTATCTGGAAGGAGGACAGGTGTGGCCAATGGAGACAGAGCAAAGATGCTGCACAGGGAGGCACAAGGAAATGAGGTGCCCTGAGAAGGTAGGAGGAGTGGTTGCTATGTCAGCCTTGTCTGGGGAGAGCTGCCCATGAGTGTGTCAGGAAGGTCACTCTTCCTAAGAGCCCGTGAAGCTAGGATGCCCTGGGTCACTCATGGGCTTCCCTGGCCTTGGAGTCATGCTTCAGGCCTGAGTTGAGTCCTGGATTAGCTGGCCAACTTAGGGATGGTCACTGGAAAATTTCCTTACCCAGTGCTATTGTTATTAAGGTCCCCTTCCATTCCCCATGTCCCTCTAGGATCACTTTCTTCAGGACACAACCCCTTTGACCAGGGCTATGTCAGTAATTGCTATGTGACCCCCTGCAAACCACTGGGATCCAAGTGAGTTGGTAAACCAGAGGCTCAAGTGGTGGACCCTGGGACTGGAAGTGTGGGGGTGAAGCTGGTCATTTTCCATGCTTCCTTGCCCCTGCTTCCAGGCCCTGACACTCAACTGTTCCTTTTTTGAGGGTTTTTTCCAGGGCCCTCCATGACCCTCTGGGAATTTCCTTTTTCTTCCTTTTCTCTGTTCTTGCCCCAAGAAATGATGTAAGGGAAACTACAGCCTGGATGAGGCTCCTGGCTGGGAGCCCTGGGCACTGTGTCTTCCAGGCTGAGGGGTGAGGGTGGTCAGGGAGACCAGGCCAAGGTGGGTATTGACCCCTTGCTTTTGACCTGTCACTTCTCAGGTCCATGTCAGAAGCTCTGTGGCTCCAGAGGTTAAATAAACTCTAGGTGATTTATAATACCTCATACAATATAAATGTTATATAAACAGATGTTGTACTGTGTTTTTTAGGAATAATAATTAGGAAAAAATTTATACATATGTATGATCCACAAAATTATTTTTCTCAAAGGCATATGATTCATATTTGATTGAAAGTATGGATACCAAACCTGCAGATATGGTCAAACAAGTTTACTTCAGGACTTCAACAACAGCCTGGACACCCCAGAGCATCCTGACGGAGAATGAAAGTGTTGGGGAAATAAAGGTTTGTCTCTTCTCCCAGGGAGCTTGTGGACCAGCAGACGAGACAGGATGAGGGCTACATTGGAGAAGAATCAGTGCTTGGTCTTCATGGGTCAGTCCGTTTGTGCATCTGTCCACACATGTATTCCAAAGGCCAGCTGCCTGTCAGGCCCTGGAAGATGGATGTAGGTGGCTGTGCCCTCAGGATCCCAGCCACAGCTCAGCATCCCCTATCCTATGGGTTGAGGTGGTAGGTTTCAGATCAGTTTAGGGCACTTTCATGGCAAGGACAGTCTTACAAGATCATCTTTTCAAATTTTTCATTTTTTATTGTCTCAGATGAGGAGACCAAGTTTCGCACAAAGGGAAGGACACACACTCCCTGCTGGAGATTCATTTTGGATGATCTTCAGCAGTCCCTTTAGTCCTCCATGTCACCCACATCTCCTAACAGGATCTGAGAGGGGTTTTTCAGGACCTTGGCATGGCTCTTCTTAACAAGTCACATAAGCAAACTTGTGGCCTGTTCTGTTCTAAAGTCCCAGTAACATTGCCAGTAAGGCATGGATTTACCTACCCATATTGAAGTGATCGTCTTTCCTTACCACCAATGGGACGTTACCCCGAAGGAGAAATGGTTTTTTGATGTGTCTCTGTGATTGTTCTATGCTTCTGGGGACATAAGACTCTAGGCCTGCTTAAATAGAGAGGTTCAGGAACTTATTAGGTTCCCTGAGCAGCTGTGGGCCCTTCCCACTCCATGGTCACCCTGGGGCCATGCCTTTCTCCCCCAGAGGGCAATAGAGCCCTGGAGGCTCTATTGCCCTCTGTACCAACAAGGGCAACTGATGGCCATGGCCAACCTCTTTGGGGCTTGCTGAGTAGATAAGGAAATGGTCTTCACCACTGAGGCCAGCAAGCTAGCCACCTTCCAGGAAGCTCAATTCTTCCTAAAGGCTGCCAGGTGGTATGGGGGTGGCAGTGTGTGGGGTCACCAAACTCAGGTGTTCCTTATGGTATGTCACCTGACCATTGACAGTCCTAAAAGAGAAAGAATCTGGACCTTGAACATCCCCTTTCTGGGTCATTTACTGCACCCTCTTTCTCCAGGTCCTGCTTGGACCTTGGTTTCTGAAGAGCAGTGAGGTCCCTGGAAGCCTTTCCTAAAGCTCAGAGAAGCCAGGGCTTTGGGCAAAACCCACTTGCTCATCAGCTGGTGCAGAAGAATGGGTTTCTCTCTTCAGTTCCAGACAGGATGTCCCCCTGGCAGGCCCAATGGCCTCTGAAGCTCTCCCACAGAAAACTGACTGCAAATGACCCCTTTTCTCTTGCTGCTTCACCCTCTGCCCTCTGCTGGCTGCCTGAGCACTCCGAGTCATTCCACATCTCACCTATCTTAGTGTGCTCAGTGCTATAACAAGATACCCCAGGCTGGGAATTTTTATTCACAGTTGCAGTGTCTGGAAGTCCAAGATCAAAGTGTCAATAGGCTCACTGTCTGGTGAGCCCGTCTCTGACTCATAAATGGCACCTTCCAAGGATATCTTCATGTGCTTGGAGGATGAGTACACTCCCTTGGGCCTGCATTACATAGGCACAAATCTGCTCTTGTGGCCTAATTGCCTTCTAAGAACTCTACTTCTTTGTATCACAGCAATAGGAATTAGATTTCCACAAAGGAATTTTAGAGCAACATAAATAATCAAAACATCGCATCCTCTTGACATTAAATCAGAATCTAGGTGCATTCATCAACTTTCTGTCCCTGTAGTGAAATTCAGGAGCAATTAACCTATAAAGAGAACAAAGTCATTGTGGCTCCTGGTTTGGGAGGTTCTAGTACATGGTCAGGTGGCCCCATTATTCAGTGCCTCTGATGAGGACACTGATGGTAATGACAGACTTCGCAAAATCTCATAAGCCCAGAAGCAAAGAATAAGACTGTAAGAGGAAGAGACTGGGGTCCTAATCCCCTTCTTGGGCAAATCCCCAAAGACCTAACACCTCCCACTAGTCCCTACCTCCTCTAGTTTCTATCACCTCCCAATAGTGCCAAACTGGATACCAGTTCTTTTCCACATGGGCCTTTGAGGGACACTCCTTCAATTACAGCATCAGGCACTAATCTGATGTCCCACAGACTTCCTTTGTAACTAACCTATTTTACTTGATTTACTTATATTGATTACTCTCAGGTACTTTGGAAGTTCTGGGCTCTGTGTGCGAGTTACGTCACAGAAGGAGGGAGGATTCAGGTTGTGGCTACAGGCTCTGTTGCTGTGTGACTGACACTCCTGCCAGTGGGAGGAGGGGGGCCGAGGACAGCTGTCACTAGGCACTGTCAGGATGTCAGGTCCACACATTGCCTCATGGGTCAAAATGTGGACAGTTGCAACAGGAAACACAGGCCACAAAACATTGGTCAGTAGAAACAGCATGAAGCTGAGATGTGGGAAAATAGGATACAATGAGCTCTAGAAAACGGAGTTCATTCAGGGGGGTAAACCGAATTAGGTCAACTGGGGGAAATCAAACTGCAGCAGCCCTGTGGCCAGACCCTGTGCTGAATACACCACCTACATCACATGAAATCCTCAGAAACCCAATTTGCAGATGAGGAAAGAGCATCTCAGCCCTTATGTGTCTTTCCCACATCACAGAGCTGGAGCCAGGATTGCAAATCATGTGCATCTGGGTTCATCTGCATCATGTGTTTCTGCAAATCATGGTGTGGGAAGGGGTTCTTGTTTCTGCTAGTTTCCTTTTAATCAAGAAAGATCATGCCTTGAATCTAGCCTTCAAACACAGTGATGTTTGTTTAGCACTTACCAGGTATGACAAGCCATTATGTGTTTGTTGGTATTCTGGAAACTGTTGGCTATTCCAGCCAGTCTTCTCTGGCATACTTGTTGAAATTTCAGCCCCTATTTGCCTTTCTCACATAATGATCTGGAATTGGAGAGAACTGAAAGTCACATGATTAATGTAGGAATTCTGATCTTATAGAAGATTAGCAGCATGTCCTTGGAAAAGTCATTTTTCTGCCTAGACGGAAAGTACCCAGGCATCAAGGAGCATGCCCAAGGATGCACACAGCAGCTCTGAATGATAGCAGGAAAAACTGAAGACCACCCAGGATAACAGCAATGAACCATGGTGACCTGAGTGGTAGCCATCCTCCAAGTTGGTGCCTAGCCACCCCCACCTCTGGTATTGCCCCAGGTGGTAAACCAGGGCCAATCTAAATAATCAATAGGACATGGCAAACGGAAAGGCAGATCACATTGTCAAGACAAGGGCTTCCATCTTGGGATATTTTTCTCCTCCTTTATCTCTGATCACTTGCTCTGGGTAAGCTGCCTTATCATGAGCAGTACTGGAGAGAGCCCATGTGGACAGAGCAGCTATGGGAATGAGCCACATGGGAGCCAAAGTTCTACACAAGCCTCACAGTGACTGGAGCCTCTTCAGAAGACTCCAGCCCCAGCCCACAGCTCAGCTGCAACCTCACCAAAGGCCCTGATCCAGAACCACAGGGACAAGCTGCTTCAGGTTATGGGCTCAGAAATGGCGTGAGATAATACTTTTTTGTTGTTTTCAGCTGCTAACTTTTGAGGGGAAATTTGTTACACAGTAATAGGTCATGAATATGCCACATGCTCTAGAGTATTATGTAAAAGTGAAAACAGTGAAGTAGGTCTGGTGTGCTGATAAGGACAAATGTTTTGTTAAGAGAAAGCAATAATTGCAGAAAAGCACATATAGCCATTAGTCTTATGCCAAATAACATCACCACAGACTGTGCCTTGTATTTATTTATATATGCATGTATACCACTCATTAAGATACCCTGACTATTAATATTAGGTTAACTCAGTAAGGGAGTTGGATGAGGAAAGTGCAGAAGGGGATTTTCATTTTTATTCCCTATGGGAAACACCAGCCCTGCCCCTCTCTTTGGTCCCTTCCTTGCTGGAACCTTGATACCTGGCAGTGGACATGGGACTTGCACCAACCTAGCCCTGAGGGATCCCATCCATTCCTCCCCTACTCTCTCGCCATGCATGCTGTCTCTACACCAATACAGCTGTCCCTAACCCTGAGCCATTGCACTCCAGTCCCCGCTCCTGGCCTCTTGCCTGAGCCCCTGACTGCTTTCCTCATGTCGAGTGGCATAGTGTGGCATCGCTGTGTGTCTGGTCTGACCTGAGGGCCCCTTCCTTGGGTCCCCGGGCACGCTTCCTTCGGTGACCTTTGCACCTGCCTCTGTCTCCTGCTCCTCATGCAGCCCCTTTCTCCCCTTCCCCTTGACCTTTCCTCTGGCACTCACAAATCTCCTGCTCCTTGGTCCCATATCTCAGTTTGTCAGTGTGTCCCATGCCTGGACTCCTGGCTTGGGTTCTGGCCCTTGCCCCTCTCTGAACCCACTGCGAACCCCGGCCATGCCCTCCCGTTGCCCTCCTCCTGGCCCCCTTTTCTTGCTAGGCCTCCTTTGCCTGATCCCTGGCCCTGGATTCTCACCTGGGCCAGTTTGTCATGTGAGAAACAGAGCCCTGCCCTCCGCCTACGCCCCGTGCTCTCCATGGGCCCTTGGTCCTGCACCAGGAACCCTGACACCTAGCAGTGGCCCTGGGCCTGGAGGCTGGCTCCCCCTGCCGGATCCCCTGCCTTCCCTCTCCAGGCTTGTCCACTTTCGTGAGCCCCCATGCTCAGCCCTGACCCTTGGCTCTCCATTCCCTGGCCTAGCTCCTCACTTGAGCCTCTGGTGGACATTCTTACTCCTTGAGTCCCTGGGCTTTGATTGCAGGCCCCTTGCTGGGGCCGCTTCCCTGCTCTCCTTGGCTTCCCTGGAGTGCAGAACATTAGTGCCAGGCCACCTTCCTGGCCCCACCCTTCCCTGCTCTCCTCAGGCATGGGCCCTCCTCTAGTCCCTAACCTGGGCTCCTTGCTGGGTTCCTGGCCCCCACCCCTCCCACAGGGGCCTCTGGCCTTTCTGGCTGTGCCCTGCTTGAGCCCTCCTATGTGTCCATGTCTCTACTGGGCCCCTTTTCCAGAACCTCTTGCCAGGATGCTTACCTGGGCCAGAGCACTAGACCTGCGCTCTTGGCCCTGGGGGCTCCCTTTGAGAAAACATAACCCTGCCCTTTTCCTGGGCCATTTGGTCTTCCTCACCCAAGCCCTGCTCCTGAACCCTGACACCCAACAGGGGACCTGTGCTTTAAGTCTTCCTCCCTCTGCAACCACCTGTTCCCCTTTCTCCTCTTTCTCCCCTCTCTCCCCTTCCCAGCCCTGGCCCTTTTCATGCACCTTGGCCCAGACCCTCATACTTGGCTCTCCATTCCTGGCCATGGCTCCTTGCTTGAGCCTCCAGCTGCCCTTCTCCAGGATTCCGTCCCTATACCTTGATTTCAGGCCCATATTTCCGGCCCCTCCTCTGCCTTCCTTCTGTTCCCCTTGTACTGTGGTATCCTGGCAGTACCTGGACCCTCCACTACACCTGCCTTTTTTTTACCCTGGGCTCTTCTAGTGGGTTCTGGATCCCCACAGACCTGCCCTGCCCCCACTGCATGGCACGTAGCCCCTCAAAGTGCCCTCTTTTGGCCCTTCTTTGGTACAGGCTCCTTTCTAGGACCTGCTTGCCTGAGGCAGAGGAGTGGAATTGGCTGGCCTTTGGCACTCAATGGGAAACACAGCCCTGCCCCTGGCCTGGGTCCCTAGGCTGCTGGAACCTTGATGGCTGGCAGTGAAAGTGGGTCCTGGGTAGACCTAGCCCTGTGCGATCCCGTCCCTTCCATCCTGTGCCCTTTGGCCTTGCATTCTGCCCCTCTTTCAACCCAGCCTTTTCAAACCCTGACCATACCAGCTCTAGACCCCAGGCTTCTCCGCTCACCTGAGTTCCAGACCGCGTGGCACAGATTGGGGTTCTTTGTATCAGAATTGACCTGGGGGCACCTTGCTAGGGTCCCCTAGGACAATCCCCTTTTTTACCTTTACACCTCCTTTTTCCTCCTGGTCCTCATGCAGCCCCTTCCTCCCCTTCCTCTCGCACTTTTCCCTGTCGTTCGCTAGTCTCCTGCTCCTTAGATCCTTATCCTAGGTAGGTCAGATGGGTCCCTTGGCTGGGTTACTGGCTTGGGTTCTGGCTCTCACCTCTCTCTGCACCCACCCCGACACCCTGCCATGACATCCCATTGCCTTACTTCTGAGCCTCTTTTCTTGCCAGGCCTCCTTTACCAGGTCCCTGATCCAGGATTCTCACCTGGGCTGGATGCCTTGGGAGAAACAGAGCCCTTCCCTTCTACTGGGCCCCTTGCTCTCCCTGGGCCCTTGGTCCTGCACAAGGAACCCTGACACTTGGCAGTGGCCCTTGGCATGGAGGCTAGCTCCCCCGTGCTGGATCCCCTGCCTTCCCTCTCCAGCGTGTCGACTTTGCTGAGCCCCCTGGCACAGCCCTGGCCCTTGGCTCTCCAGTCACTGGTATGGCTCCACGTTTGAGCCTCTGGTAGGCCTTTTTGCTCCTTGAGTCCCTGAGATTTGACTTTGGGCCCCTTGCTGGGGCCGCATCCCTGTTCCCCTTGGCTTCCCTGGAGTGCAGAACACTAGTGCCAGGCCTCCATCCTGGTCCCGCGCTTCCCTGCTCTCCCCAGGCATGGGCCCTCCTCTAGGTCCCTAACCTGGGCTCCTTGCTGGGTTCCTGGCCCCTACCCCACACACAGAGGCATCTGGCCCTTCAGGCTGTGCCCTGCTTGGGCCTTCCTTTGTGTCCCTGTGTCTGCCGGGCCCCTTTTCCCAAACCCTTGCCAGGATGCTTACCTAGGACAGGGTACTGGACCTGGGCTCTTGGCGCTGAGGGCTCCCTTTGAGAAAAAGGAGCCCTGCCCCTTGCTTGGGCTCTTTGGCCTCCCTCAGCCCAGGCCCTGCTCCCAAACCCTGACACCCAGCACTGGACTTGGCCTTTGAGTCTTCCTCCCTCTGCGCCACCCACTCCCCTTTCTCCACTCTCTCCCCTCCCCAGCCCTGGCCCTTTTCATGCACCTTGGCCCAGGCCCTCATGCTTGGCTCTCCATTCCTGGGCATGGCTCCTTGCTTGAGCCCCCGTCTGCCCAGCTCAATAACCCTGTTGCCAGGGTCCAGCCCCGGCGGGGTCCAGGGAGTCCTGAAGGAGGAGTGGCGTCGGCAAAAAGATGAGACAGGAGTCGTTCCGTTTGAGCAATCTTCAGAGAGAGAGCTAAAGCTGCTTTCTCTGGGTCCCCTTTTTATTACAATTTTTCTCATCATTATAGATTCACAATACGTCATTGATTATATCATTTAAAACTTTGCCAAGACATGACATTTCCTTAGCCATGATTGAGAGCACACCGATCTACATCCTTCAAGGATATGACCCCCAGCCATACAATCATCAAAGTACAGAATCATCAATAAAACATATCACCAATTTACATCCTTCAGATTTTCCCAAGATTTACTATTTTTCCCAAGATATGTTATTTTCTTATTAACTAATGCCAAACTACGTAACTAGACTCTAAGTCTCCTAACTAATCATTAACTTAAAGTACACTTGTATTTTATTTTTAATCTAAAACTCCCATCTAAAAAAGTCCCTTTAAATCTTATATTTAAAATATCCTAAAGTTTATGAATCATCCTTAAAGCATATCAGAAACCTATACAACTAAAGACTTAAGAATTTCTAAACTTAAGAATCTAAATAAAATAATATTTCTAACATTATTCTAAAACTGTGTCTTATAAAGCTATTTTAATTAATTCCTAAATTTATTCTCATAAAACTGGTTGAGCTGCTTTCTCAAAGAGTTTATTTTGTTTCTCAGTCAAGGTACACTAGTTCTCAAAGAATTTGTTTCTCAGTCAAGGTGCACTAGTTCTCATAGAGTTTGTTTTTCAGAGAATGATTGTTGTCTGTTATTAGGTTTGTCCACAATGTACTAAGATAGAAGAATAGCCTTTTATTCTGTCCTTGATATGCTGAGGGGTAGTAGAATAGCCTCCAAGGCATGAACTACCTGTTCTGTTCTAGCCATCTGAAATTTAATTTGTTTGGCATTTAACATACTCATGCCTCCTGTGAGAAACATAAGCATGAAAATGCAAAGTCCCAATTACATAAAAAAGGGTCTCATGGTTTCGGTTACCCACCAACCAGTGTGGCTTTGCCAGCATTCATCCTCACTGTGACCCTGTCAAGACAGTGGGAGAGCGGCTTTGCTAACACTTTTTCTCACTGTGACCCTGTCAAGAGAGTGAGTGGGGGATCGCCTTCACCACCCTGTCCCTGTTCTTTGATTTCAGGCTCATTTATCCTCCCCTCCTCTGCCTCCACTCTTTTCTCTTTGTGCTGTGCTATCCCTTCACTGCCTGGGCCCCCCACTACCCCTGCATCTCCTTAGCCTGGGCTATTACAATGGGTTCTGTCTCCCCACCAACCCCCCCCCACCTCTGCATGCCAGGTAGCCACTCACAGTGCTCTCTTTTGGCCCTCCTTTGGTCCAGGTTCCTCTCTGAGGACTTGGTCCCCTGGTGCAAAGGAGTGGAATTGGCTGGCCTTTGTGCCCTCCATTCTCCCTATGGGAAACCCAGCCCTTTCCCTGGCCTGGGTCCCCTATGCCACTGGAAACTTGAAGCCTACGAGTAGATGTGGGACTTGTGCCGACCTAGCCCTGAGTGATCCCTTTCATTCCCTCCTCTGCCATCTGGCCTTGTATGCTGCCCCTCCTTCAACCCAGCTCTTTCTAACCCTGACCATTTCAGCTCTAGTCCCCAGGCCTGGCCTTTTGCCTGAGGCCATGGCCACAATCCTAATATCATGTGGCAGAGCATGGGGTCTTGTCTTGGTCCTGACCTGGTTGCCCTTAGCTGGGGCCCTGTACCGCTATCCCCCCAGTGACCTTTGCACCTCCTTCTTTCTCCCAGTCCTCATCCAGCCCCCTCCTCCCCTTCCTCTCGTGCTTTCACCTGGCACTCGCCAGTCTCCTGCTCCTTGGGTCCTTCATCCTAGGTAGGTCACATGGATCCCTTGCCTGGGTTACTGGCTTAGGTCCTGGCTCTCACCCCTCTCTGCACCCACCCTGACCCCTTGCCGTGCCCTTCTGATGCCCTACTCCTGAACCCCTTTATCTTGCCAGTACTCATTTACGGGTCCCTGGCCCTGGATTATCACCTGCACCATGTTGCCCTGTGAGAAATAGAGCCTTGCCCTTCACCTTGGCTCCTTGCCTTCCCTGGGCCCTTGGTCCTGCACTGGGAACCCTGTCACCTGGCCATGGCCCTGGGCCTGAAAGCTAGCTCTCCCCTGCTGGGTCCCCTACTTTCCTTCTCCAGCCTTGACCACATTTCTGAGCCCCCAGACCTAGCCCTGGCCCTTGGCTCTCTATTTCCTGGCCTGGTTTCTCTCTTGAGCCTCTGGTGGCCTTTCTTGCTCCTTGAGTCCCTGGGCTTTGACTTCCGGCCCCTTGCTGGGGCTACTTCCCTGCTCCTCTTGGCTTAGCTAGAGTGGAGAACACTAGTGCCAGGCCACCTTCTGGGCCATGCCCTTCCCTGTAACCCACAGGCATGGGCCCTCCTCTAGGTCTTTAACCTGGGCTCCTTGCTGGGTTCCTGGCTCCCACCCAACTCACATGGGCCTCTGGCCCTTCAGGCTGTGCCCTGCTTGGGCCCTCCTTTGTGACCCTCTCTCTGCCATGCCCCTTTTCCCAAACCCCTTCCCAGAATGCTTAAATGGACCAGGGGACTGGACCTGGGATATTGGCCATATGGGTTCCCTTTGAGAAAACGTAGCCCTGCCCCTTGCCTGGGCCCTTAGGTGTCCCTCAGCCTGCTCCTGAACCCTGACACTTAGCACTGGACCTGGGATTTGAGTCTTTCTTCCTCTGAGACCCCACTCTGCTTTCTCCCTTCCCTCCTCTTCCCAGCCCTTTCCCTTTTCATGCACCTTGGCCCAGGCCCTCACACTTGGCTCTCCATTCCTGGCCATGGCTTTTTGCTCGCCCTTCTCCAGGATGCTGTCCCTGTCCCTTGATTTCAGGCTCATATTTCTGTTCCCTCTGTTCCCCTTGTACTGTGGTATCCTGGAACTGTTTGGACCCTCTGCTACCTCTGCCTCTCCTTAGCCTGGGCTCCTCCAATGGGTTCTGGCTCCCCAGTGACCCCACCCCGCCACATGCAAGGGAGCCCCTCAAAGTGCACTCTTTTGGCCCTCCTTTTTGAGAACCTGCTTACCTGGGGCAGAGGAGTGGAATTGGCTGGCCTTTTCACCCTCAAAGTTCCCTATGGGAAACACATCCCTGCCCCTGGCCTGGTTCCCCTAGCCTGCTGGAACCTTGATGCTTAGCAGTGGAGGTGGGACCTGTGCAGACTTAGCCCTGTGCGATCTGCTCCCTTCCGTTCTCTGCCCTTTGGCCTTTCATGCTGCCCCTTCTTCAACCAAGCCCTTTCAAACCCTGACCTTTCCAGCTCTAGTCCCCAGGCCTGGCTGCTCATGTGAGGCCCAGACTGCATTCCTCCTGTAGCCTGGCACAGCTTTGGGTCCTTTGTGTCGGGTTTGACCTGGGGGCCCCTTGCTGGGGTACCCTGAGGTGATCCTCTCATTGATCTTTGTGCCACCTTCTTCTTCCTGGCCCTCATACAGCCCCTTCCTCCCTTTTCTCTCATGCTTTCACCTGATGCTTGCCAGTCTCCTGCTCCTTGGGTCCCTCATCCTAGGTGGGTCAGATGGGTCCTTTGCCTGAGCTCCTGGCTGGGGTCCTGGCTCTCACCCCTATCTGCACCCACCCTGAACCCTTGCCATGCCCACCATTTGCCCTACTCCTGACACCTTTTACTTGCCAGGCCTCTTTTGCCAGGTCCCTGGCCCTGGATTCTCACCTAGGCCAGGATGCCTTGGGAAAAACAGAGCCCTGTCCTTTGCCTGGGCCCCTTGCTCTCCCTGGGCCCTTGATCGTGCACCAGGAACCCTGAATATTGGCAATGGCCTTGGACGTGGACGCTAGCTCCCGCTACTGGATCCCCTGCCTTCCCTCTCTAGCCTTGTACACTTTCCTTAGGCCTCTGGCCCAGCCCTGGCCCTTGGCTCTCCATTCCCTGGCCTAGCTCCTCACTTGAACCTCTGGTGGCCATTCTTGCTCCTTGAGTCCCTGGGCTTTGATTGCAGGCCCCTTGCTGGGGCCGCTTCCCTGCTTCCCTTGGCTTCCCTGGAGTACAGAACACTAGTGCCAGGCCACTGCTGGGCCCTGCCCTTCCCTGCTCTCCCCAGGCATGGGCCCTCCTCTAGGTCCCTAACCTGGGCTCCTTGCTGGGTTCCTGGCTCCCACCCCTTCCACAGGGGCCTCTGGATTTTCTGGCTGTGCCCTGCTTGGGCCGTCCTGTGTGTTCCTGTCTCTGCTGGGCCCCTTTTCTGGAACTCCTTGCCAGGATGCTTACTTGGGCCAGGGGATTGGACCTGGCCTCTTGGTCATGTGGGCTCCCTTTGAGGAAATGGAGCCCTGCCCCTTGCCTGGGCCCTTTGGCCTCCCTCATCCTGGGCCCTGCTCCTGATCCCTGACATCCAGCAGTGGACCTGGGCCTTGAGTCTTCCTCCCTCTGAGCCACCTGATCTCCTTTCTCCCCACCCTCCCCTCCCCAGCCTGTCCCTTTTTCATGTGTCTTGGCCCAGGCCCTCACATTGGCTCTGCATTCAATTGGCTCTACATTCCTTGGCATGGCTCCTTGCTTGAGCCTCCGGCCACCCTTCTCCAGGATCCTGTTCCTATCCCTTGATTTCAGGCCCGTTTTTTTTTGCCCTTCCTCTGCCTCCACTCTCTTCCCCTTGTGCTGTGGTATCCTGGCATGGCCTGGACCCTCTGCTACCCCTGCCTCTCCTTAGCCTGAGCTCCTCCAATGGGTTCTTGCTCCCCACTGACCTTCCACCCCCCTGCATGCCAGGTAGCCCCTCACGGTGCCCTCTTTTGGCCCTCCTTTGGTCCAGGTTCCTCTCTGAGGATCTACTCGCCTGGGGCAGAGGAGTGGAATTGGCTGGCCTTTGCACCCTCAATGCTCCCTATGGGAAACACAGCCCTGCCCCTGGCATGTGTCCCCTAGGCCCCTGGATCCTTGATTCCTGGCAGTGGAGGTGGGACTTCTACTGACCTAGCCCTGAGCGATCCCCTCCCTTCCCTCCTCTGCCCTTTGGCCTTGCATGCTGACACTCCTTCAACCCAGCCCTTTCTAACCTTGGCCCTTCCAGCTCTTGTCCCCAGGCCTTGCCACTCTCCTGAGGCCATGACCCAGTTTTCCCTGTTGTGTGGCACATCTTGGGGTGCTTTGTGTCCTGTTTGACTGGGAGCCCTTGCTGGGCTTACCTAGAGTGATCCCTCAGGTGACCTTTCGCCTCCTTCTTTCTCCTGGTCCTAATGCAGCCCCCTCCTCCCCTTCCTCTCCCGCTTTACCCTGGCACTCCCCAGTCTCCTGCTCCTTGGGTCCCTCAGCTTAGATGTGTCAGATGGGTCACTTACCTGGGCTCCTGGCTTAGGTCCTGGCTCTCACCCATCTCCACACCCACACCGACCCCTTGCTATGCCCTCTCATCGCCCTAGTCCAGACCTCCTTTGCTGGCCAGACCTCCTTTGCCCGTCCCTGGCCCTGGATTCTCACCTGGGCCAGGTCGCCTGGTGAGAAACAGAGCCCTGCCCTTCATCTGGGCCCTGTGCTCTCCTTGGGCCCTTGGTCCTGCAGTGGGAACCTTGTCACCTGGCAGTGGCCCTGGGCCTGGATGCTAGCTGCCCACTGCTGGACACCCTGCCTTCCCTCCCCAGCCTTGTCCACTTTCCTGAGCCGGTGCCCCAGCCCTTGAATTTGGCTCTCCATTCCTTGGCCTGGCTCCTGGATTAAGCCTCTGTGTCCCTTCTTGCTCCTTGAGTCCCTGGGCTTTTGACTGCGGGCCCCCTGCTCCCCTTGGTTTCCTTGTAGTGCAGAATTCTAGTGCCAGGCCACCTTCCAGGCCCCGCCCTTCCCTGCTCTCCTCAGGCATAGGCCCTCCTCTAGGTCCCTAACCAGGGCTCCTTGCTGGGTTCCTGGCCCCCACTCCACCCACACCTGGCCTCTGACCCTTCAGTCTGTGTCCTACTTGGGCCCTCCTGTGTTTCCCTGTATCTGCTGATCCCTTTTTTCTGAACCCCTTCCTAGGATGCTTATCCAGGCCAGGGAACTGGACCTGGGCTTTTGGCCCTGCAGGCTCCCTTTGAGAAAATGTAGCCCTGCCCCTTCCCTGGGTCCTTTGGCTTCCCTCAACCTGGGCCCTGCTCCAGAACCCTGACATCTGGCTAGGGACCTGGGCTTTTAACCTTCTTCCCACTGAGCCACTGGCTCCCCTTTCTCCCCTCACTCATCTCCGTCCCCTCCCCAACCCTGTTCGTTTTCATGAGCCTAGGCCCAGACCCTTACATTTGGCTTTCCATTCTTGCACCTGGCTCCTTGCTGGAGCCCCCGGGCTGCCCTTCTCGAGGACCTTGTCACTGTCCATTGATTTTGGGCCCCTTGAGCCTGCCGTTCCTATGCCTCCCCTCTGTTCCCATTGCACGTGTTTTTCTGGCATTGCCTGGACCCTCCCTTCCCCCTGCTTCTCCCTAGCCTGGGCTCCTTCAATGGGTGATGGTTCCCCACTGACACTCTCCCAATCTTGTACCAAAGTTATCCCTCAAAGTGACTTCCTTGGGCACTCCTTTGGTCCTGGTCTCTCTCTGAGGATCTACTCACCTGTGGCAGAGGAATGGAATTGGCTGGATTCTAGGCCCTGAAGTCTCCCTATGGGAAACACAGCCCTGCCCCTCGACTGGGTCCCCTTCACTGCCCAGCCTTGACACCTGGCAGTGGACATGACCCTAGAGAGGACCCCCCTAAGCCAACCCAGCCCTCCCTCATCCTGACCCTTTGCCCTACAATCCCCAGGCCAGGTTGGTGGCCTGAGCCCCTTGCCGCTTTCCTCGTGTGGCATTGCTTTGCATGGTGTCTCATCATGTAGGGTCTGAACTGGGAGCCTTTGCTTTGGCCTGCTAGCATGCTCCGCTCTGTGCCCTTTACCTAGAGTGATCCCTCAGGTGACCTCATCCTAGCTCGCTCTGTCCTTTTCTCTCCTTCCCCTAGTGCATTTTGCTGGTGTGCGTGCCTCCTGCTCATTGGGTCCCTAATATCTTTTGGAGTGGTCAGGCCCTTGACTGAGCTCCTTGATTGGGTCCTGGCTCTTGCTCCTCTCTCCACCCACTGTGCCCTCCCATCACACTCTTCTTGGTCCATGTCCCTTGCCAGGCACCCTTGGCCTGGTCCCTGGCCCTTGATTCTCATCTGGGCCAGAGCACCCTATGAGAATCAATGTCCTGCCCCTCGCCTAGGCCCTTGCTCTCCCTGAGCCCTTGGTTCTGAACTCAGAACTGACACCTGGCAGTGCCGCTGGGCCTAGAGTCTGCCTCCTCCTGGCTGGATGCCCTGTCTTCCCTCCCTAGCCTGTCCACTGTCCTGAGCCCCCTGCCCAGTGGTGGCCCTTGGCCTCCCTTCCCTGGCCTGGCACCTCGCTTGAGCCTCTGGGAGCCATTCTTGTTCCTTGCTTCCATGGGCTTTGAGTGTGGGGCCCTTGTTGGGGCCGCTTCCCTGCTCCCCTTGGCTTCCCTGTGGTGCAGAACACTAGTGCCATCCTCCTGCCCTTTTTTCAGGCCCCTTTCTTCCCTGCTCTCCTTTGGCCTGGGCCCTCCTCTAGGTTTCTAGCCTGGGCTCTTTCCTGAGGTTTTGGCCCGCATCCCACCAACACCCATCCTCCGGCCCTTCTTGCTGTGCCCTCCTTCGGCCCTCCTGTCATCCCTGTCCCTTCCGGGCCCCTTTTCCAGATCCCTTTCCCAGGATGCTCACCAGAGCCAGGGGCCTGGAACTGGGCATTTGCCCCTGCAGGCTCCCCTTTGGAAAAGGTAGCCCTGCCCCTTGAATGGGCCCTTTAGCCTCACTCAGCTGGGGTCCTTCTCCTTAATTCTGACACCCAGCAGTGAACCTGGGCCTTGAGCTCTCCTCTCTCTGTGCCACTTGCTCCTCTTTCTTTCCTCATACCCATCAACAACCCTGTGTCTTTTCATGGGACCCAGGAGAAGTTCCTGTCACTTGGCTCTCCATTCTTGGGACTGGCTCCTTGCTGGAGTCCCTAGCCATCCTTCTTAAGGACCCTAACCCTGTCCCTTGATTTCAGGCCCCATGCTTGGGCCAATAGCCTAGGTTCCTCGAATGGGTCCTGGCTGCACACTAACCGCCCCCCCCCATCCCTGTCCTAAGGCATCCCCTCACAGTGCCCTCCTTTGGCCCTTGTGTTGTCCCAGACTCTCTCTGAGGATCTAGCACCTAGATCTGGGGCAGAGGAATGTCATTGACTGGCCTAGGTTTCCTGTAGACTCCCTATGGGAAAGAAAGCCATGCCCCACACTTGGGCCCTTGTTATCCCTGGGCCCTTGGTCCAGCACCCAGAACCTTGACACCTGGCAGTGGCGCTGGGCCTCGAGCCTGCCTCCCCCTGCTGGATCTCCTGCCTTTCCACCCCAGCCCAGTCTACTTTTCTGAACCCCTGCCTCAGCACTTGTCTTAGGCTCTGCATTCACTAGCCTCGCTCTGTACTTGAGCCTCTGGGGCTTCTTCTTGCTCTGTGCTACCTTGAGCTTGGACTGTAAGCCCCTAGCCTTAGTTACTTTTCCACTCCCCTTGGCTTCCCTGCACCTCAGAACCCTAGTGCCTCCCATGTACCAGCCCACCCTTCCTAGTTCTCCCCTCTTCTGGGCCCTCTTCTAGGTTTCTAGCCTGGGCTCCTTTCTGGACTCCACCAACACCCTTCCTGGGCCCTTCATGCTGTGCCCTCTTTTGGCCCTCCTGTCATCCCTGTCCCTGCTTGGCCCATTTTCCAAATCCCTTTGTCAGAATGCTCACCAGGGCCAAGGGACTGTACCTGGACATTTGGCCCTATGGGCTTCCTTTGGAAAAAGGTAGCCCTGGCTCTTGCCTGGGCCCTTTGGCCTTCCTCACCCCAGGGCCTGCACTCCAAACCTGACACCCAGCAGTGAACCTGGGCCATGAGCTCTTCTCTCCCTGCACCAACTGCTCCCCTTTCTCCACTCCCTCCTCTCTCTCTAGCCCTGTTTATTTTTATGGGACCCAGGGGTCCTGGCACTTAGCTCTCCATTCTTGAGCCTTGCTCCTTGATGGAGCCCCAGGCATTCTTTCTCAAGGCCCCTGTCCCTGTCCCTTGATTTCAGGCCCCTTTCTCGGGCCCCTCCTCTTTCTACCCTCTGTTTCCCTTCTACTGTGATATCCTGGCACTGCCCAGACCCTCATTTCCCCTTGCTTGTTTCTAGCCTGGGCTCCTAGATTGGGTCCTGGCTCCCAACTGACCCTTCCCAATCCAGGACCAAAAGTATCCCCTCACAGTGCCCTACTTTTGTCCCCCTCTCTCTCTAGGATCTACTCACTTGGGACAGAGAATGGAATTGGCTGGCTCTGTGCCCTGAAGGTCCCTATAGGAAACACATCTATTCCCTTCTCCTGGACCCCCTTCACCACCCAACCTTGACACCTGGCAGTGAAAATGGGCCTAGCGTCACCTTGCCCTGAGCGATCCCCTTTCTTTCCTCCCCTGCCTTCTAGCCTTGCATGCTGCCCTTACCCCAACTCAGCCCTCCTGAAACCTGACTCTTCGCCCTCCAGTCCTGGGGCCTGGCTGCCCGCTGGATCCCCTGGCCCAGTTCTTTGTGATGCATAGCTTCCTGTGGTGTCTCTTCGAGTTGGGTCTTACCTGGGGGCCCCTTGCTTTGGGTCCTCCACTCGGTGTCCTTTATGGTACCCAGTGTCACATCATCCTAGCTCTGCCCCTTCCTCGCCTTCCTTTAGCACTTTCCCTGTGGGAGCGGCCACTGGTGGGCCTCCTGTACCTTGGGTCACTTGCCTGGGCTCCTTGCTTGGGTCCTGGCTCCCAGCCCTCTCCACACTCACCACGACCCCCATGCTATGCGGTCTTGTTGTACTCCTCCTGGTCCCCGTCCATTCCCAGGCCCCCGTTTCCAAGTCCCTGGCCAAGGATTCTCATCTGAATCAGGGCGGCTTATCAGAAATAGAGCCCTGCCCCTCGCCTGGGCCCCTTGCTTTTTCTGGGCCCTTGGTCTTTCACCCTGAACTCTGATACCTGGCAGTGTAACTGGGTCTCAAGTTTGCCTCCTTCTTGCTGGATCCCCTGCCTTCCCTCCCCAGCCCTGTCCACTGTCCTGAGCTCTCTTCCCTAGACATGCTCTCTCTCTCCATTCCATGGCCGGGCTCCTAGCTTGAGCCTCTAGTGGCCCTTGTTGCCCAGCGCTTCCCTGTGTGTTGACTGCGGTCCCCTTCCTTTGGCCATTTTTCTGCTCCCCTTCGTGTCCCTGCACTGCAGTTCACTAGTGCCACCAGTTTCCCCAGCCTTTCCCTTCCCTGCTGTTCCTTGGCATGGTCCCTCCCCTAGGTCCCTAGCCTGGGCTCCTTGCTAGGGTCCTGGCCCCCAACCACCCAGCACCAGTAATCTGACCCTTCCCATATGGGAAAATGGTGCACTCCTACACTGCTGGTGGGACTGCAAATTGGTGCAGCCAATATGTAAAGCAGTATGGAGATTTCTTGGAAAATTGGGAATGGCACCACCATTTGCCCCAGCTATCCCTCTCCTCTGTCTATACCCAAAGGACTTAAAAACAGCATACTGCAGGGACACAGCCACATCAGTGTTCATAGCAGCACAATTTACAAGATCTAAACTGTGGAACCAACCTAGATATCCTTCAAAAGATGAATGGATAAAACAAATGTGGCATATATACACAATGGAGTTTTACTCAGCAATAAAAGACAATAAAATCATGGCATTTGCAGGTAAATGGATGGAGTTAGAGAAGATAATGCTAAGTGAAGTTAGTCAATCCCAAAAAAACAAATGCTGAATTTTTTCTTTGATATAAGAAGGCTGCTTCAGTGTGGGATAGGGAGCGGGAACATGAGATGAATAGACAAACTCTAGAAAGGGAAGAGGGGTGGGAGGGGAAAGGAGGAGGCATGGGGTAATTAATGATGGTTGAATGTGAAGATCAGTATTATACAAAGTACATGTATGAAGACAGGAATTGGTGTGAGTATACTATGTATACAACCAGAGATATGAAAAATTGTGCTGTATATATATATATATATATATATATATATATATATAATAAGAATTATAATGCACTCCGCTGTTATATATAAATAAAAAACAACAACAACAACAACAAAAAGAAAAATTAGAGCAAAAATGCTGTGAGGGTACAGGCCAAAGACAGAAAGGTGAGTTTTTCCCGAAAAGAAGAGAGAATATAATTGAGGGATTCATTAAAAGGACTTAACTTTTAGTTGTAATGTTCTAATTTGATTAAATAGTGATAGAGCACTAGTGAGCACTGTGTGAGGAATGTATTGAAGATTCATGTGTCATTTAAAGTTAATTTAGAAATAGCTACATGTCCACATCAAGAGCTTGGAAGGATGGACACCTGCTGGCATTCTGAGGGCAGCATAGCTCAATACTAAATGGCTGTGCATCAGAATTTCCAGAGCTTCAGGTGCCAGTCCTGCCTCCAGCAGGAACTCTGATGTGACTGGTGTTGTGGCCCTGAACTTGGTGCCTTTATAAGGCTTCCCAGGTGATTCAAGCAAATAGCTAGGGCTGAGATCCATGCTGGGACTGAACAAAACAGATGTGATGGTCAAAATGAAGGTTGCAGAATGTTTGGGTACCCTGGGCTGGATGCTGGAACAGAATGAGTGGCTAACAGCCCATCCCTGCAGCAGCCTCTTGGTTTGGGAAGCATGTGGTCAGAGAAGATGTGGCAAGGTTGTGGCAGCTGATGAACAACACAGGGACCTCTGACCTGTTGCCACAACTTTGCTGTAGATCTTTAAGTTATTTACAGATGAGATGCTTCAGAGCTCTACACAGTTGGGGTAATTTTCCAGGTTGTATATGAATTATCTTGAAACAGACTTTGGAAGTCTTTTGTGTTTTGAATTTTGTATTTTAAAATGTTGGGGTTGGATGGTGGTCTTTACTGGGCAACCTCTGTACCTCTGGCAACCTCTGGCAACCCCTGGACCAGCAGGAGCTGGAACTCAGCTGAGGGCAGGTGGAGATGGATATTCTTCAGTGTCACAAGCTGGCAATTTGCTACAATGAGCTAAGTTCAGACTCTAAGGAAAGCATTCCCTTTGGGCTCAGGGGTGAGAACTGGCTGGGAAGCTTGCTGTTTGTTCTGGAACCAAAGAGTAAGAGAGAAGGGCCTCTCCCTGGGAAAAATCACGGAACCTTGGAGCTGGGGAAATCAGTGCTCATAGGTCTGGTGTACTCATTGCACAGACTGGTGGAGAAGAGGCCAAGGAGATGGGGAGGCCAGGTTAGGCTTCACGCCCAGCTTGATTCCCAATTGTAGGAACCTTGCTTCTATTTTGCTTTATCCCTATACTCACCAAAGAGATGTCTGTGTTGAGGGAAATTAGCCTCTGGGTTTCAGAGTGCCCAGAATTGAAATCATGGCTTTTTGAATCTCTCTTTGGCTTTTCTGGGGGAAATTCCTTATTTTCTGTTAATTAAAAGCTCTGTGAGAAGGCTTGCTCCAATTTGCCAGCTGCTAACACTTCACAAAACAAAATCATTCTGTTGAATGTATGATTTCTTTACTGCCTTCCACCCCTGTGGGCTGGTGCCCTGCCCTACCTCACTTATTGCATGTTGGTGGCCATCTCCTGCTTCTTGGAAAGGGAAGGTATTAGTCACTCTCACCTTACTGGAGTGTCCAGCTGAGATGAATGGGGTGTATTGCCATGAAACTTACCCAGAGTTGGTATCACACCCCATTCTGATGCCAGACCCTGAAGGGGCCTAAGGATTGGCCTGTCCAACCATGTACATTTTGGGTTGGCCATTCCAGTGAATCTGAAGTTTTGTCTCCTCATACTACTTTTTTAAATGTGTATTTCCCAATGATCAATAATGAGTATCTTTTTGCTTATAAGCCATTCAAATATCTTTGAAGAAATGTCTGTTTAAATCCTTTGTTTATTTTAAATTGGGCTATTTTGTTTTCCTATGATCAAGTTGTAAGATAAACGGTGATAATAAGCATTTACTGTTTTAAGCTAATAAGGTTCAGGGAATTTATTACTGAAACTAATTATTTTATTAATAAACTTAATATATTTATAGAAGTGAATAACAAAAACATACACATATATAGGGTGAGGGGTAGTTGGCAGCTGGGACCTGGCTCAGAAATGTGCCCTATCTTCATTCTCCAGATAAGACTCTGCAGGAAACCCCATGACACTCCTTCTGGGCTGTCATCCAGGCCAGTGGTCCCTTACTTCAGCAGCAAATAGTGTGAACAGGAAAATGATTGTCTTCCTGAGAGGTCTACAAGGGAGGCTTGGAGGGATGGAGGGAGCTATGTCCTGCATCACCCCCTGCAGGAACCAGAGGGGCTGAGCCTCCAGGGTTCAATGGCCTCAGTGTCCCAGACAATGCAGGGGCTATCAGGGACCACAGAGCTCCCTGCTGGGAGGCTTTGGAGGTGACCCTGACCTGGCTCTGAGGCCTGGCTCAGCCTGGAACCCCCACAGCCCATGTGGGCAGGATGGGAACTGAGAGGCCTGCAGGCAGTGGGCACCTTGAGATGAGGTGATCATCTGGAGCTGGGGCTGCTGTCCCACTCTCCTGCTGGGCCCTGCAGGAAAGAGGGAGGGGTAGGGCTGCAGGTCAGGACACAGAGAGGCTCTCAGACACTTGACTGAACCATATAAGGGGTCATCTAGGCCACCCTGCCCCACTCCAGGGTTTGCCTGAGCCTGGAGAAAGAAAGGATCCTCTGAGCTCTATCAAGACCCAGATCCCACCTCCCAGTGTCAGTGCTGCCTGTGACAGGGGAGAGAAAGAAGAAGACCCACGTTGGATAGTAATGGAGGCACTGGGTTCCCTCAGCTCCTAGTGCCTCTGGTGAGGATGGGGACAACTGGGGAACCCACAAGAACCTCAGTTTTTTTTAGAAAAGGATTTTCCTTCTCCTTAGAGGGAGATGCAAAACTTTACACCCTAACACAGTGTATACTTATAAGTACATTTATGAAATTAAACCAACAGCTTCCTGGATGATATTTACCCTTAGTGTGATGGCCTCATCTGTCCTTCCCACCCCATCCCCATGTGTTCTGCTCTACTCTAGAGGCAAAGCAGGTGAAGCTCTGTGGGCATGTGTGAGGGGTCACCAGAGTCCTTCCAGAGGGAGTCCCAAACTGCAGCTGCTCTGGGTGTCTTCTCCTATGGCCCTGGGCTCTGGGCAGCAGAGACAATGTCCTATTCACTCTCTATCCTGGTGGCTCCTGGAAGAAACCTGGAATTCTTAGAATCTGCAAACCTTGGAGAAGATCCTGGGGCAAAGCCTGGTTTATGGGGAGGAAGGTTCGGCTCACATGCATCCAGCCAGCTATGGTAATTGACCTGTGGGGAGTTCTCAGTGCACAAATTGGGGTCAGGGGCTGTGGGTCCTGGCCCCTAGACTATGTTCCTTCCTTACTCTGACCCTTCCAGTCCCAGCTCCCAGGGCTGCCTTTTGCTCTAGTTTAAATCACTTGTGCATTTAATTCATTCCTGGTTCATGGCCCTGGGCTCTGCAGACCTGAATTTTTGGTATTAAGTCTTAGATTCTAAAGAGCTGGCACAGAGACAACACAGAATCTCAGTCTGCCCAGTAATGAGCATGTATGTGGGTGAACAGAGGAGAGGCCCACTGCCCACTGGTGGAATAAGGGGCTTTGGTGCCAGCCAAACCTAAGTGTGTTTCTGTCTTTGCCACTCAGAAGCTGTGATTTGGGGTATGCTCCTTTGCCACTCTATACACTTTTCCTTATTTCTTTTTTTTTTTTAGTTGTAGATAGATACAATATCTTTATTTATTTATCTTTATGTGGTGCTGAGGATGGAACTCAGGGCCTCACACGTGCTAGGCAAGTGCTCTACCATTGAGCCACAATCCCAGTCCATGTTTCCTTATTTCTAAAATGGGGATAATACTGCCTATTTTGTAGGGTAGTGTGAGGAATAGGAAAAAAATGTATCTAATGTATAATTCATTTGAATTGATGTGAACTCAAAAATGGCACATGCTATGATTATTGTTAATAGTAATCACAATGATTGTAACTGGTGGGTCTCAAAACAACTCTGGATATCTCAGGTGCCCTGTGACAGCTTGGAGGGGATTTGGCTGCCATTGTTTGCATCATCCCAAACAAAAAGAAAACTTTCATAAAAACTTCAGGGAGGGGGGCTGGGGATGTGGCTCAAGTGGTAGCGCGCTCGCCTGGCATGCATGCGGCCTGGGTTCGATCCTCAGCACCACATACAAATAAAGATGTTGTGTCTGCCGAAAACTAAAAAAAATATTAAAATTCTCTCTCTCTCTCTCTCTCTCTCTCTCTCTCTCTCTCTCTTAAAAAAAAAAAAAAACTTCGGGCAGGAAGCAGGTTATGTTTGTGAACAGGTTGAATAATAAAAGGAGAGGAAAAACACACACAAAACCAAGCAGAGGACACAAGCCCACGCCAAGCATTTCCTTTGGTTACAAGTGATAGCTGCATTCTTGGAAAATGAACAGAAAGACTCTGGTTCCAGCCAAAGCCCCCTGGTATGGTGGGAGGATATAACCTTGGCCTCTGAGCCACCCCCAGTCCATGCACCAGAATAAATACAGTATGTTGGGACAGAAGGATAAGAGGAATGGGAAAGGTGGAGTACATCCATGTGAGTGATGGGAAGCCCTGTTCTTCCCCTCAGAGGCAAACACAGAAAATAATTTAGGAAATCATTTGGAGGGGCTCAGCAGTCATTTTTGTTTAAATAATTGAATATGTGAAAATTTTCAGAATAAAAATGGAGTCTTTTTGTCAAACCCTAACAATAAGAATACAACCATGCCAGGAATTTATAAAGGAGGGGTCTCATACATGTGTAAGAACTATTATTCAAAAAAGACTTTGCCAGAACCCAAACCTCACACAAAGGCCACCACAACCTTACACAGAAAATACTTGTGCAAGGATGCCTGCCCAGCAACTCTGTTTACCTTGGACTGATACCACCCTTTCATTGATCCTTGTAGCCAAGTATTATTGTTTCAAAACATCTTATGTAATACTGCTTAAAAAACTAAAAAAAAAATAAATAAAAATAAAAACCTTCCTCTTGCCTCAATCTCCTTGAATACACCCATAGTTTCCCCTGGAATGGGTCTGCTTTTCTTCAATAAACTTTATTAATCTTTAAAGAATCTCTGATTGTTATTTAGGTTCACAAGTGAAATACCTTCATGAGCGAACATAACATAGGATTTCAATTATCTGTGTCAGAAAACACATATTTGGTGAATTACGGATTTTGAAAAAAAAAAATTATGACATGGTTGCCAATTTTGCTCTAAATTCGGTATTTCTCTTTATCTTTGCTAGATGGCGGAATGGGACCACAGCAGGTCCCCCAGTTCAGTGTCAGCTCTGCTCACACAGGTTTAAAATGAGGAAATTGGGTTCCATTCAGATTTTTCTTTTCCTTCCCGAAAAGAAATGTCAAAAATTATGCACGGTTTTCCAAGGACCCTCTCTAGCACACAGAGGTTTTCCATTTCCCTGTCTGAAGGTCTGAACCTGAGGCGTTTCTTATCTTGGAGAAAGGAACAGTATGAGAGAAAATTGACCCTAAGCCAGGTGCTGTTGTGTGAATTTCATTTATTTATCTACACATGGAGACTCTAAAGTGTCACTTCTGTTTTGAATAAAAAGTGCCATAATTTTGTTGCCTGGACATTCTCTAGGTATATGTATTTCAAATGTGACTACCAGGCTCAAATGAAGGATCAGCCTGGGAGAGTAAATCTAGTGACACTAGAGAGAGACCTCTTTGGAGGTGCTCAACTTTTCATTCCTGGCAGTGAGGACTAATGTGAAAGAGTTCTATACTTCTTGAGCAAAGAGGCAGATAACATCCAGATAACTGACTTAACACACAGCCTGATCCAGAAACAAAGAGTCAGAGCTGTGGGAGCCAGTGATCATAATAGCCAGAGGCCAAGGTCTCCTTCCTTCCAGTTTGGTGATCTGGCTTCCAAGTAACACAGTAGCAGGAGGGCCACTGAATCAGCATGTGCCAGGTTCCTCACCTGGATGTAAGCCTCACTGACTCCTGACAGCCATGCTTTGATGCAGGGCACACAAGGCAATTGCACTGAGTCACTGAGGTTATTTATTCAGGCCTTATCTCTGTACCAACGTTCTGCTAAGGGGAGTGGAGACTAACACAGAAATATAAACCTTAGTGCTTTGTCTCTATAGAGTTTGTGATGAAAAAGAACTTCCATTGCTGAATTTACACAAACTGGTTCCAGAAAAGAAAACTAGTTTGTTCAGCATAAGTATTCAGACTTTGGAGCCGATTCCTGATCAGTCAGGATTAAATGGGATCCAAATTCCTTCCTGTTATGCATTGAATTCAATAGAGAAAAGTATTTCCACATGTGGAGGGAATTAAATTCATTCTGGTTGAGAGCTATAAGGACAGTCTCTGAAAGTGCCACCTCCTTACTGTGCCCCCGACCCCCAGATCCCCACCCTGTGATTTAGCCAAATCATGAATCAATTGAGCACACACAATGGGGAGAAAATTGATTTTTGTATCAGAAGAGAATCTCCCTTAGGTTTTTCACTCATAAATTCATCCATTCAAGTTTAACTACTTCCTATTCCAAAACCAGGCTAAACCTGTACTTCATGGTCCTCTACAGACTTTAAATCAAATCAGGGCATTTCTCTGTTTAAACCCAAAACTTTTTAATGATTCACTATTTTGCTAAAGCCAAGTTCTCAAGAAAAAAAAAAGCCTATAGAATCTTTTTTTAAGAGAGAGAGAGAGAGAGAGAGAGAGAGAGAGAGAATTTTTTAATATTTATTTTTTAGTTTTCTGCGGACACAACATCTTTGTTTGTATGTGGTGCTGAGGATCGAACCTGGGCCGCAGGCATGCCAGGTGAGCACGCTACCATGTGAGCCATGTCCCTAGCCCCCCTATAGAATCTTATATAGTCCCATTTCTCATTATTTATCTCTCTAGTGTCATCTGATTTCTTCCTTTTCCTTTTTCTTTTTCCAAGCATTTTTTCTGCCCTTTGCAGGAGCCCACATCACTCCCTCTTTCTTTCTGTTTTTTCACATCATGTCTCAACAAATATAACTTTCAGATCAAATGCTGGTTTTGTATGGTCCACAGCAGAAAATGGTATTTGCATTTTAAGTGGTTGAAAAATTCAGAACATGAATACTATTTTGTGACACATGAAAAGTAAGTGAAATTTAAATTTCAGTAATCATAAACAAAGTTTTATGGGAACAGCCATGGACACTGTTTAGCTGTTGTCTATGACTGATTGTCAGGTCACAGTTGAGTAATTGTGATGAGATCATGTGATCCATAAGCCTGAAGTATTTATGAGCCGTGTCCAGCAAGGTGGAGCACACCTGTAATCCCAGAAGCTTGGGAGACTGAGGCAGAAGGATTGCCAGTTCAGAGCCAGCCTCAGCAACTTAATAAGGTATTGAACAACTCTGTGAGACCCTGTGTCTAGATAAAAAAAAGGGCTGGGGATGTGGCTTAGGAGTTAAGTGCCACTGAGTTTAATTGCTGGACACACACACACACACACACACACACACAGACACACACAAAAATGTATTTATGACCTGGCCCTTTACAGAAAAATTTTCTGATCCCTGAGTAAGGTCAGTATGATATCACTGTCTTTCACATCTCTCCAATTCTACCGACCCTTGAAAATTCAGTTCCAATCATCCTCTTCCAAATGTTATATCTGTAACATATTCAGCCAAAATCAATATCATAGCCTTGATTTATTTCCCAACCTAGAATTATTATTAAATCAATTCACTGAATGTTTATTGCCTTTCTGCAATAAGCTCATGCATAATAATTGGTACTTAGGATAGAAAATAAACTGGTTGTAATCCTAGTCTTTTGTGATTTTGCATTCTATTTATGAAAATTATTTTAATGCAGAGTGATAAGGTAGTAGTACTTACACAAGATTTTTTCATACACTGGAGTGATATCTAACTTAGCCAGGGGTAGGGGGAAGACACTGGCAATATTTAGTGAATTAAGCTTGAACAGAGTTTGGAAAAAAGTGAGGGGAAGAGGAATGGAATTGTAGTTCAGACTAAAGGGGGAAATGGGAGGAGAGACCAGAGGTAGGCGGTGTATGCTGTACCACTTGCTTCTAAGTTATTTGGTGGGGATGACGAGGTCATAAATGAGTAGAACAGATACTGTATAGCCTTACAGGCCATTTGGTTCATTACCTCCTTTTATAGATAAAAAAGCCACAGAGGCTCAGCGCCATGGAATGATTTGCTAAATTCTGGGCTTTGGAAAGCTAGAATGGAAGTTGAGATCTCTTAACTGTCATCAACTTTAATACTCTTTTTCCCACTAGGATGTTTTCAGCCTGTATTTTGGTGAATATTTAAAGTCCTATTTGCAGGCTATTAAATAAACCACAAAGTGAAGTCAACATGATATTACAAGAATGCTGGGTTTCAACCAGGTGCAGTGGCACTTACCTGTAATTCCTGCAACTGGGGAGGCTGAGGCAGTAGGATCACAAATTTGAGGATAGCCTTGGTAATTTAGCAACACCCTGCCTCAAAATAAAATAAAAAGATCTGGGGGTGTAACTCAGTGGTAAAGTGCTTGTGTGCAAAGCCTTGACTTCAACCTCAGTACCAAAAAAACTCAAAAACAAACAAACAAAACAACAACAACAAAAAAAAACTGGGATTCAGGAAACTGGGCTTCCAATTCTATTCCTTCTTCAAACATACAGGATAAAGCACTTTGATTCTCAGGGGCTCAGTTTCTTCAATAGACTGGATTAAATAATTTTGACAACCCTTCTTGGCTCTCATAGATCATTTTTAAAATATATTATCATTTCTATTGAAATGTGTTAGGTAATATTTGGTCTAGTGACTCTTGCTTCTCATTTCTCCCAAGAAATGAAACAAATGTCATGAGGCTTTCTATTCAGTTACAAACTTGATTAACTAATAAACAGTTACTGTGTAACCGGGGGTGGTAAATAGGGACCACAGGGAGAAGGGGAAGGGAGGTGGGCTGCAGAGGTCTTGGAGAAGGTGAAATCTGACTGATTCATGTGAGAGGTGCTGGGCTTGGCCAGGAAGTTGGGAGAGGCTTCCAGGAAAGAGACACCACAGGCACTGGAGTCCATGCCACGTGAGGGAACCAGGCTGCTGAAGCAGGGTTTGGATGAGGAGCATGGGGGACAGGGGAGCCCACTGAGGAGAAGTTCATCATCCAGGGAACAGGGTGACCTCAGCCCAGGAGGCCCAGGGAAAGTACAGGCTATTGATTGTGCCACAGCAAGCAGGGCAGATAAGTGTCCAGGAATCCATTCATTAAATGTAGAATAAGGTCCTCAGGGCTCAGACTTAGGGAAACACACTCTTAGTTTTACATTTTCCTTCTGATTTGGTGTTCTCAAATTTCATAATAAGTTCCCAAATCTGAAAATGGCAACAACATGAAGCATGGTAGACCCATACAATGCTCATGCTGAAACTAATGCTATTTTAATCAAATGCATTAATAAAAGCTCTGATGAATATGAATGCTTCCCTAGCTCCTGGGAGGAGAGTTCTGCTCGGTTGTTCAGATGCCCTATGTATTTTCCTCCCTTCTTTTGTATCTCAGTTTAATGTTTGGGGTCATTTGACTTAGTCTTAACATATATTCTCATTTTTACATAATAAGGTATCTGATATGCTTTTTGGAAGTGGGTGTGATTCAAGTAAGTTTCTCCATATATATGTTCTTCAATATCATGCTATGCTACATAAGGACGAGTAGTTCTTCCTACATACATTCTTTTTGAACAGGGGACTTGAAGTCCTTTCTACACTCAATCTTATAACATTTCTATTGTGTTTTAAAGATTAAAGAGGATTTTATTCTGTTAATGTGTCTTATTTTATTTGTGCCACAAAACCTCTGACTACTCTTTCATTTTCAGCACCTAGCATAGCACCTTCAAACTAGTTAGAGTCTCAGTGATTGGTTAAAAGAATGATTGATCAAGTTAAGTAAGAAACAACAGTCTGTGAACCAAATATGTGCTAGTTGTTATTTGCATTTCAATGAGGAAGAAAGGTGTTGTCCTGGAGTCACAAGGACCTGCTCAGGGAGCCAGGAGCCCATCTTTCTTTTAGCTTCATGCCCTTTAAGGGACTTCATCATCCTGGCAATTTGAAATTGGCCACGGTAGGAGTATTTGCACCATAGGAATCAGCAAACACTACAAATCAGCACCCTCTGAGAGCTAGTTTTTAAACATCTGTCAACATACCAAAGAAATTAGGATTCAGACTAGTTATGAGAAGTGGCTGAGGTTGAACTGCTGGCTAAGAGGTCAAGTGCAGGTCTCCTGATTCGTGGTCAGAGATTATTCGGACATTGGATGAGTCAAGGATGAAAGAGTAGCCAATTTTTGAGTCTGCAGCACAGTTTTATATATGACAGGGCTTGTGGGTAGAGAGACACAGGGAAGTATGCTGGAGAAAGGAGATTGCATCCAGGTCTCAGGGGTTTACACTTTGGATTCAGGAAACAAGGCTTGAGTCTCAGAGTCACCATGGACAGCACATCCATAATCCGGACACAGCTGGATACTACCTGAGAGATTCTGATCCACCACAGAGATTCCTTAAATAGGAAAGAAATTATTAAGGTGGGCACAGTGGCCTATGCCTGTAATCCCAGCAAGTTGGGAGGCTGAGACAGGAGGTTTGCAAGTTCAAGGCAATCCTCAGTAACTTAGCAAGATCTTTTCTCAAAATAAAAAGGAATGGAGATGTGGCTCAGTGGTTAGTTAAATGCCTCTTGGTTCAATCTCCAGTACCTAAATAAATAAATAAATAAATAAACAAACAAATAAATAAATAATTGCTTCAATATATGGGAAAGAATTATGCTGGTAAATGATTCCAGCAGAAATAGAAAACAAAACAAAACAAACAAAAACCCCAAACAAAGGCTAAATAAATATTAGTAAAGAAAAACATTCTGAAATCATCAATATCTTTCATCTGGATTACACACTGGATTATATAGAAACAAAAGCATGTCTCGTGAAAATTCTCAAGGGGAAAAAATGTGACCATTCAGTATTCAAAAGTCAAAAAGGTTTAGAAGAGGCTTTCATTTGTATTTATTTTTAAAATAATATCGATTTGGGGAGGGAGAATGGGAATAGGAAAGATAGTAGAATGAACTGGACATACTTTCCTATATGCATATATGATTATATGACCAATGTAATTCTACATCATGTACAACTAGAAGAATGAGAAGTTACACTCCATAAATATACAATATGTCAAAATACATTCTACTGTCATGTATAACTAATAAAAACAGGTAAAAAATCCCAAAATATGAGAACAAGAAAAAAATATATATTTCATAAGTTATTTTCATTGATTTCATTTTTTAAACAATCACTGCTTATGTTGTAAGAACCACGGCCTCGCCACAGTTTTTGGAATATTGACATAGAGCACAGTCAGACTTGTGCTATGAAAGCAGAGTCACCTTGAGTGTTATGGGAATTAAGGATCTTGTTGGGAATTAGAGCTTTGGTAAGCATGGAAACATCTGGGAATGGATGGGCTACAAGAAGGTGTAGAAGCAGAGAGAAAGGTTACTTTCCATCCTCTTAGGGACCTGGGGTGAACGGACCAGTCAGAACTTGCTGGGAAAGGCATTTCCATCCGTGGACTGTAAGGGAAGCTGATGGAGATGTCCACAGGGAGCTGCTGTTCCTGACTTGGAGGGCCTGCAGACAAGTGACAATGTTGGGCCACTGTTGCTCAGTGGGGCCACCAGTTGGGAGGACAAGGTAGATGTGAAGCAGAGGAGATCAAGGATCATTGTCCAGCTGGCACCTCCATGCCTATCACCAAAGCATACAACCACCTGCTTTGGGCAATAGCTGTGGCTTCACTTCCAACTGCATCCTGTGCAGTTTCTCTTTGGACCAGCTCCTGGTATCATATAAGGAAGAGGAGTCTTAGAAATGTAGTTTCCAGATAGACAACATTGATACACAAACCAGCAGACATAGGAATGTTAAATAAGCAAAACTTCTTGAATTATTTCAGTCTTCAGTTGGCATTTTAATAATTTTAGTTGGAAAAACTCAATTCTGCTAATGCCTATAGCAATTGGAATTATTGTTAGAAATTCTTTTAAGGCAACACTTAGACCTGGAAGGAAAAATGAATTCAACATATTTTATGTAAAAAGGAGTAAAATTGCTTATGACTAATTATCATTATCACAAAAAATATTCCATACTTTCATCAAATACCACTACCACATATATTGAGTTTTTAAAAATCCTCTATTAAGGTGCTAGAGTCATAGAACAGTGGTAGAGCACTTGCCTAGCATGTGTAAAGCACTGGGTTTGATTCTCAGCACCATATATAAGTAAATAGAGTTCATTAAAAAATTTAAAATTCTCTCTCAAAAAAATTCCTAGAGCTATACAGTGATATAACATTCTAGAAATATATGGAAGAAAGAGTGATGTGAATTGTTCAGTCATGTAAACTTGCTCTGCTGCCATGTTTCTCTGCCATCTTTGGTCCATCTCTACCTATTTAGCAGATATATTGCTATTCTACTAATCCCTTTACTTCTAAGATAAATTTATTAAATAAAATTGTATCTTAAGAGGATACTGTCCACATTTTCTAACATTCCTGTGTTTTAAATCTGCAGGGCCATAAGGTGTTGATGTTGTACTTTAGACTATTAGATAAACCAAGATGGATTTACAGAAATTGTATTGTGATCCAACATGGCGGCCGGTGAGGAAGCAGCGATTCCAACGTCTCCACTTTAACGGGATAAGAAAGACCCACCTGGACAGCTGCAGCCTACATACGGAGGAACTCCTAGCATAATTCCCTTTAGAGGAGAGCAGCCGTGATCTGGTAGGTTTATTGGAAGTGACAGTTTGTCCCAGAGAAGTGGATCTTGGGCGGCCACTCGGGCACAGAGGTCTAGTCCGCAGACATTAGCCAATCCGGCAAGGGGCTCCCCCGGGAGGCCTAGCTCTCGCTTTGCGAGCAACCACCCCACCTGTCCGGTTCCTAACCACGCGGCCACAGCTAACCGGCTCCACAGGTGGCACCGCGGCGGGTGCAGAAGTCAAGGCCCGGAGCCAGCAATTGCTTTTGCAAGTGGTGGTCACCCTGAGCGGCTTGGACCGCCCCGCCCGAACCCGCAGTCGGCCTCCACCATCCGGGCTCCCCCGGAAGGCATAGCGCTCGCTCTGGGAGCAGCTGCTTCTCCCGCCCGGTCCCTAACCACGGGGCCGCAGCTACCCGGCTCCAGAGGTAGCACCGCGGCGGGTGCAGAAATCAAGTCCCGGAGCCAGCAACCGCTTTTGCAAGCGGCGGTCACCCTGAGCGGCTTGGGCCGCCCCGCACGAACCCGCAGTCGCCTCCGCCATCCGGGCTCCCCCCGGGAGGCATAGCGTTCACTCTGAGAGCAGCCGCTTCTACCGCCCGGTCCCTAACCACGCGGCCACAGCTACCGGGCTCCACAGGTGGCACAGCGGCGGGTGCAGAAGTCAAGTCCCGGAGCCAGCAACCGCTTTTGCAAGCGGTGGTCACCCTGAGCGGCTTGGGCCGCCCCGCCTGAACCCGTAGTCGGCCGCCGCCAATTTCCAGTGAAATCGAGGAGCTCCAGACAGATTTCCATCGTGCAAAGTTCGACTGCGAGAGCTCCTTTTCTCCGCACGGAGGGGCGCATAGCCTGATAGGCAATCGCCCTGCGGCTGGAGTCTGTGGCGTGCACTGGGGAGCGGCAAGGTGCCGGAGCGGGGGGAGCAAAGATACCTGCGGCCCACTGGAAAGACAGGCCAGGGGGTAAATTTCAAAAACACAACAATTGCACCAAGCAGAAAGAAACACAAGCAGTATGAAAAGACAAGGAAAGAAAGGACTACAAGCAATGCAGGTCAACTCAACATTAGAAGAGGTAATAGCTGCAACTGATGGAATGTCAGATAAAGAGTTCAGGATATACATGCTTCAGATTATCTGGAGTCTCAAGGAAGACATGAGACAGCAAAATCAGACAATGAAAGATCACATTGACAAACAAATCCAGGAAGTAAAAGATCAATTTCACAGGGAGATAGGGGTAATAAAAAACAAACAAATAGAAATTCTAGAAATGCAGGAAACAATAAACCAACTTAAAAACTCAATTGAGAATACTACCAGCAGAGTAGATCACTTAGAAGAGAGAACATCAGACAATGAAGACAAAGTATTTCAACTGGAAAAGAACATAAACAACTCAGCAAGTCTGCTAAGAAACCATGAGCAGAACATCCAAGAAATATGGGACAATATCAAAAGACCAAATTTAAGAGTCATTGGGATACAAGAAGGCACAGAGCTCCAAACCAAAGGAATAAACAGTCTATTCAGTGAAATAATACGAGAAAACTTCCCAGAATTGAAGAATGAGACAGAATCCCAAATCCTAGAAGCCTACAGGACGCTGAATATGCAAAATCATAAGAGATCCACACCTAGACACATTATAATGAAGATGTCCAACATACAGAATAAGGAGAGAATTTTAAAAGCTGCAAGAGAAAGAAAGCAGATTACATTTAGGGGTAAACCAATCAGGATAACAGCTGATCTCTCGACACAGACTCTGAAAGATAGAAGATCCTGGAATAACATATTTCAAACACTGAAAGAAAATGGGTGCCAACCAAGAATCGTGTATCTGGCAAAATTAAGTTCAGGATAGAAGATGAAATTAAAACCTTCCACGATAAACAAAAGTTAAAAGAATTCGCAGCTAGAAAACCATCTCTTCAAAAAATCCTTGGCAAAACATTACAGGAAGAGGAAATGGAAAATAACATTGAAAACCAACAATGGGAGGTAGGACAGTAAAGGGGGGAAAGTAGTCAAAGAGGATAACAAATCAGGTTTAGTAACATCAATAAATAAATATGGCTAGAAGAACAAACCGTATCTCAATAATAACCCTAAATGTTAATGGCTTAAACTCACCAATCAAGAGACACAGGCTAGCAGAATGGATCACAAAACAAGACCCAACAATATGCTGCCTACAGGAGACGCATCTGATAGGAAAAGATATTCATAGACTGAAGGTGAAAGGTTGGGAAAAATCATACCACTCATATGGACTGCGGAAACAAGCAGGAGTGGCCATACTCATATCTAATAAAATAGATTTCAAACCAAAGTTAATCAAAAGGGATAAAGAAGGACACGTCATACTGCTCAAGGGAACCATACACCAACAAGACATAACAATCATAAATATATATGCCCCAAATAATGGTGCAGCTGTGTTCATCAAGCAAACTCTTCTCAAGTTTAAGAGTCTAATAGACCACCATACAATAATCATGGGAGACTTCAACACACCTCTCTCACCACTGGACAGATCTTCCAAACAAAAGTTAAATAAGGAAACTATAGAACTCAATAACACAATTAACAATCTAGACTTAATTGACATATATAGACTATAACACCCAACATCAAGTAGTTACACTTTTTTCTCAGCAGCACATGGAACCTTCTCAAAAATAGACCATATATTATGTCACAGGGCAACTCTTAAACAACATAAAGGGGTAGAGATAACACCATGCATCTTATCTGATCACAATGGAATGAAACTGAAATTCAATGATAAAAGTAGGAAGGAAAAATCAAGCATCAATTGGAGAATGAAGAATCGGTTGCTGAATGATCAATGGGTTTTAGAAGACATCAAGGAGGAAATTGAAAACTTCCTAGAGTTAAATGAAAACACAGACACAACATATCGGAACCTATGGGACACATTGAAAGCAGTTCTAAGAGGAAAATTCATTGCTTGGAGTTCATTCCTCAAAAAAAGAAAAAACCAACAAATAAATGATCTCATACTTCATCTCAAAATCCTAGAAAAAGAAGAGCAAAACAACAGCAAAAGAAGTAGAAGGCAAGAAATAATTAAAATCAGAGCTGAAATTAATGAAATTGAAACAAAAGAAACAATTGAAAAAATTGACAAAACTAAAAGTTGGTTTCTGGAAAAAATAAATAAAATTGACAGACCCTTAGCCATGCTAACAAAGAGAAGAAGAGAGAGAACCCAAATTACTAGCATACGGGATGAAAAAGGCAATATCACAACAGATTCTTCAGAAATACAGAAGATAATCAGAAATTATTTTGAATCCTTATACTCCAATAAAATAGAAGATAGTGAAGGCATAGATAAATTCCTTAAGTCTTATGATCTGGCCAGATTGAGACAGGAGGATATTGACAACCTAAACAGACCAATAACAATAGAGGAAATAGAAGAAACCATCAAAAGATTACCAACTAAGAAAAGCCCAGGACCGGACGGGTATACAGCAGAGTTTTACAAAACCTTTAAAGAGGAACTAACACCAATACTTTTCAAGCTATTTCAGGAAATAGAAAAAGAGGGAGAACTTCCAAATTCATTCTACGAGGCCAACATCACCCTGATCCCGAAACCAGACAAAGACACCTCAAAGAAAGAAAACTACAGACCAATATCTCTAATGAACCTTGATGCAAAAATCCTCAATAAAATTCTGGCGAATCAGATTCAAATACATACCAAAAAAATTATACACCATGATCAAGTAGGATTCATCCCTGGTATGCAAGGTTGGTTCAATATACGGAAATCAATAAATGTTATCCACCACATCAATAGACTTAAAAATAAGAACCATATGATCATCTCGATAGATGCAGAAAAAGCATTCGACAAAGTACAGCATCACTTTATGTTCAAAACTCTAGAAAAATTAGGGATAACTGGATCATACCTCAACATTGTAAAAGCAATCTATGATAAGCCACAGGCCAGCATCATTCTGAATGGAGAAAAATTGAAGGCATTCCTTCTAAGATCTGGTACAAGACAGGGATGCCCTCTCTCACCACTTCTGTTCAACATAGTCCTCGAAACACTGGCCAGAGCAATTAGGCAGACGAAAGAAATTAAAGGCATAAAAATAGGAAAAGAAGAACTTAAATTATCACTATTTGCAGATGATATGATTCTATACCTAGCAGACCCAAAAGGGTCTACAAAGATGCTATTAGAGCTAATAAATGAATTCAGCAAAGTGGCAGGATATAAGATCAACACGCATAAATCAAAGGCATTCCTGTATATCAGCGACAAATCCTCTGAAACGGAAATGAGGACAACTACTCCATTCACAATATCCCCCCAAAAAATAAAATACTTGGGAATCAACCTAACAAAAGAGGTGAAAGACTTATACAATGAAAATTACAGAACCCTAAAGAAAGACATAGAAGAAGACCTTAGAAGATGGAAAAATATACCCTGCTCATGGATAGGCAGAACTAACATCATCAAAATGGCGATATTACCAAAAGTCCTATATAAGTTCAATGCAATGCCAATCAAAATCCCAACAGTATATCTTGTAGAAATTGATAAAAGAATCATGAAATTCATATGGAATAATAAAAGACCCAGAATAGCAAAAACAATACTAAGCAGGAAGTGTGAATCAGGCGGTATAGCATTACCAGACTTCAAACTATACTACAGAGCAATAGTAACAAAAACAGCATGGTACTGGTACCAAAACAGGAGGGTGGACCAATGGTACAGAATAGAGGACACAGTAACCAATCCACAAAACTACAACTATCTTATTTTTGATAAAGGGGCTAAAAGCATGCAATGGAGGAAGAATAGCATCTTCAACAAATGGTGCTGGGAAAACTGGAAATCCATTTGCACCAAAATGAATCTGAATCCCTATCTCTCGCCGTGCACAAAAGTTAACTCAAAATGGATCAAGGAGCTTGATATTAAATCAGAGACATGGCATCTGATAGAAGAAAAAGCTGGTTATGATCTACACGCTGTGGGATCGGGCTCCAAATTCCTCAATAGGACACCCATAGCGCTAGAGTTAACAAATAGAATCAACAAATGGGACTTACTCAAACTAAAAAGTTTTTTCTCAGCAAAAGAAACAATAAGAGAGATAAACAGGGAGCCTACATCCACACACTTCAGATAGAACCCTAATAACCAGAATATACAAAGAACTCAAAAAAATAGACAATAAGATAACAAATAACCCAATCAATAAATGGGCCAAGGACCTGAACAGACACTTCTCAGAGGAGGACATACAATCAATCAACAAGTACATGAAAAAATGCTCACCATCGCTAGCAGTCAGAGAAATGCAAATCAAAACTACCCTAAGATACCATCTCACTCCAGTAAGACTGGCAGCCATTAGGAAGTCAAACAACAATAAGTGCTGGAGAGGATGCGGGGAAAAGGGCACTCTTGTTCATTGCTGGTGGGACTGCAAATTGGTGCAGCCATTCTGGAAAGCAGTATGGAGATTTCTCGGAAAGCTGGGAATGGAACCACCATTTGACCCAGCTATTCCCCTTCTCGGTCTATTCCCTAAAGCCCTAACAAGAGCATGCTACAGGGACACTGCTACATCGATGTTCATAGCAGCTCAATTCACGATAGCAAGACTGTGGAACCAGCCTAGATGCCCTTCAATAGATGAATGGATAAAAAAAAATGTGGCATTTATATACTATGGAGTATTATTCTGCATTAAAAAATGACAAAATCATAGAATTTGGAGGGAAATGGATGGCATTAGAGCAGATTATGCTAAGTGAAGCTAGTCAATATTTAAAAAACAAATACCAAATGACTCCTTTGATATAAGGGGAATAAACAAGGACAGGGTAGGGACGAAGAGCTTGAGAAGAAGATTTACATTAAACAGGGATGAGAGGTGGGAGGGAAAGGGAGTGAGAAGGGAAATTGCATGGAAATGGAAGGCGATCCTCAGGGTTATACAAAATGTCATATAAGAGGAATGGAGGGGTAAGACAAGTTAATACAAATGGAAGAAATGATTTACAGTAGAAGGGGTAGAGAGAGAAAAGGGGAGGGGAGGGGAGGGGAGGGGAGGGGGGATAGTAGAGAATAGGACAGACAGCAGAATACATCAGACACTAGAAAGGCAATATGTCAATCAATGGAAGGGTAACTGATGTGATACAGCAATCTGTATTCGGGGTAAAAGCGGGAGTTCATAATATGATGTATTAAGAACTATGTAATGTTATGAACGACCAATAAAAAAAAAGGAAAAAAAAAAGAAATTGTATTGTTTCTGGTTGCTTGTGTTTCTCAAGAACTTTGATAGTTATCTTTTCCAAATATTAGAATAAGAGATATCTCAATGTGCAAACATATTTCTAAGATTTCACCTATACCTCTCGTACTTTAAAAAATATTCGGGGCACTTTTATTTTATTTTATTCATTCTTTTTAGTTATACATGGCAGTAGAATCCATTTTGATATAGTCATACAAGCATGGACTATATCTTATTCTAATTATGATCCCATTTTTGTGCATGTACATGACAGTGGGATTCACTAGGGTGTTTTCATATATGTACATAGGAAAATTGTCATATTCATTCCACTGGCTTTCCTTTTCTTATCCCCCCTTCCTTCCTTTCATTCCCCTTTGTCTAATCTACTGAACTTCTATTCTTCCCTTCCCCTTCATGGCAATTTTATAACTTTGGAATTATAATTTTGGAAATGGTTTGGGTGGAAACAGAACCCCAGATGATCCATAAAGTGGGCAATGAACACTTATAATAATTATCTATTAAGGAAATGGAAAGGAAATTATATTTTAGTTGCACTTTAAATATCAGCACAAGCAAAGTTAAATGCAGAATTCCTAGTACAAATGGTTGCCTTTGGGCCATCACATAGCCCCCATACCATAATCAATAACTATTTTCTCAATATCTCCATGGGCTGTGTTGTTTTCCTTTGTTCCACCTCATCACAGGACTCAAATCATTTTGCGCAGTTTATATAGCTATGGCAAGGATGGGTGCCAACTGTCTTTTAAAATATTAGTGTTAATCAAACAGCACTCATAATTGACCCTAAAACAATCTCACTTATGCTGGGTATGATGGCTCACACTTATCATCATAATTCCAGAGACTGGCTAAGGCTGAGGCAGTAGGATTGCAAGTTTGAGACCAGACTAAACTATTTAGTGAGATCTTGTCTCAAAATAAAAAAAAATAAAAAGGACTGGGGATGTAGCTGAGTGGTAAAGTGATCCTGGGTTCAATACCTAGTATATAAAAAAATCACTGTTCACTCAAGCTGGACGTGCCCTCCTGAGTAGGATGGAAGTGACCTAGAGGGAACCTCCAGGGATCAGCACAGGACTCTGCATGCCCCTGGAAGTATGAAATGTATGATCTGCCAGTGGGAAGAAGAAAAGAAATGCTGAAAGACCTACTGGAACAACAAAGCCTCCTCTTCCTTCTCTCTGGGTGAGAGGCACTTTCTGCAGCCTGTGGTGGCATGAGGATGTTGACTGTGCATCCTGCCCATTAGGACAGCCCCAGTCACTGTGCATAGCACTCCACACACGTCATTGGGATTGTACACAGCCCTTACTCGCCCTGCAGGACTGGGCACACGGAAAATTGGGGAACTTGCTGAGATCCCATGTAGGAAGCTAAGTCAGGATCCTGCCAGCATGTCTCTAATTGGCCTGGCCTTGAAGAACACCAAGGCCTGTGATCTGAATCCATAGGACAAGTACTTCACAGGGCCTGAGCTGACAGGTATCCAGGCAGCAAATTAAATTGTACTAGTGGACCCTGCTACCATGGTGACATGTTTCACTTGTGTTAGCCATTAAACAAATCTGTTGTCAAACCTGCTTCATGAATATGCCTGTGCTCTCTTGCTTTCAGGGTTTGGTCATCTCTTTCCATGATTAATAACACTTACCCTCCTCACTGTGTGTTCCCCAAAAGTCCACTTCTCTCCTGTTCTCCCTGTTCACTATCCCTAATCATACTAACATGCAAAACCGCAGCTACTCTCATTGTCTAGCCCATCTCAATATTACAGTTTTCTTGTTCTACCAGTTTCCAGAGTTATCTTTTGCTCTGTAAATGAAATCCCTATTTTCCTTCCTTTTAAGCAGCTGCTGTCAAGTCTGCTATTTTTATTTCAGTCAAATTCCATCATCACTGAGCTTGTGTTTATTTCCAATCTATTTCAAAATCTTTGTGCATTTTTCCTCCAACAGAAACACTTTGTTCTGAACATAAAACCTACTACTCTGTTTATATCCTCTAAGGCTTTCCCTGGGGATCCAGTTTCCTCTAGAAAATGTTCCCAGATGGGCAAAGGGTCCTCCCTTTCCACCCTGCTTCCCTGTGTTTTTTTTTAAAGTTGTTTCTTGAGAAATAATTTACACACAGTAAAATTCACCCTTTTTCATCTATGGTTAAGGATTTTGACACATGGATACTGTCCTGCACTCTCCACTGGGATCAAGGTTAGCAGCACAATTCACAATAGCTAAATTGTGGAACCAACCTAGATGAACTTCAGTACATGAATGGAAAAAAATGTGTCTTATACACAATTGAATATTACTCAGCAATAAAAGAGAATAAAATCTTGGCATTTGAGGTAAATGAATGGAGTTGGAGAAGATAATACTAAGTGAAGTAAGCCAATTCCCCAAAAAAAAAACAAATGCCAAATGTTTTCTCTGAGATAAGGTGACTGATTTATAGTGGGATGGGGGTGGGGGAGCATGAAAGGAATAGACCAACTCTAGATAAGGCTGAGTAGTGGGATGGGAAGAGAGGAGGCAGGGGGTTAGCAATGATGGTGGAATGTGATGGACATCATTATCCAAAGTACAGGTATGAAGACAAGAATTGGTGTGAACATACATTCTATACAACCAAAGTTATAAAATTGTGCTCTATATGTGAAATATAATTGTAATGTATTCTACAGTAATTTATTTAAAAAATCAGAAAAAAGAAAGAAATAGCAGAATAATGACTGCCAGGGGCCCAGGGGTAGTTGGGCTGTGGACTGGTAAGGTGCTGGTCACAGGAGACCAAATTACACTTAGATGAGAGGATTGAATTTAAAGGGTTTTCTATCCAATATAATGACTACAGTTAACAACATACAACAGAATGACTACAGTTGGTAATGTTATATACACTTGAAAATGACTCAGAGAGTCCATTTTAAGGGTTATCATCACAAATAAGTAATGAAAGAGTGTATATGTTCAATAGCTTGACTTAGCCATTCTTCAGTGAATATGTTTCAAGATATGTTGTATGCCATAATCATGTACAAGTTATCATCATCATCATCATCGTCATCATCATCAGGGATTGATCCCAGGGTTGTTTAACCACTGAGTCACGTCCCCAAAATATTTTATTTTTTTATTTTGAGAGAGAATTGTGTCATAAAGCCTACCCCGTTAGTGAGGGAAACTTGGAGTTTATTTAGTTGTGTAGATTGCTACCTCCTTCCCCAAACTGAAGCTCTGTTAACAGAAAGAGAAACAAATAGAGACAGGATGAGCAACCAGCACTGCCTGGTTCAATTAGCACTGGGCCTGAAAGTGGATAACCATCACCAAACTTCTCCCCATGCCATCTCCCCAGGAACCATATTATATGGTCTGTGTATTAGCCTGCTTTCTCTGGCTCTAACAAATTACCCAAGAATGGGTACTTTATTAAGAGATGAGGTTTATTTAGCTCAGAGTCCAACATTTGGCAGCTCCTGTGACTAACCTTTGGTGAGAGTGCTCGAACCATGGTGAATGGCATCATGGTGAGAGGAGATGCAAGAGGTTGAGACTTCATGGCCAGAAACTGGGGAGGATGAGTCTTGTTCTTTTTATAACAAGCCTCTCTCACAGGAACTAATGGGGGCCCATGAGAATTTCATTACTCCCTTCCAAGGGCATCATCCCCAGTGGCACAATTGCTTCCCTCTAGGCCCCACCTCTTGCAGGTGCTACCAGCTCAACACTGCCACACCCAGGACCAAGCCTCCAGCCTATGATCCTTTGAGAGACAAACCACATCCCATCCTCACCAGCTCCAACAAAGCCACCACTGTAAGAGAAGGATGTCCCAGTCTACAGGTGTGTATGTGAGGGAAGGGGAGGGTTACTCTCAGAGGGCACTGGAAGCAGCCAGAGCCCCCATTCCAGAACCTCTCTGATGTCACACTTGTAGTCATGGTACTCTGGGTGCCAAGCCAGGAGAAGGAGCAGTTGGCTCTCATTTGTTTGAGAGCAGGCAGCGAAGCATGACTATCTCAAGTGGTTTCTGGTCCCCACCTGCACCCCCAGCCAGATCCTGGCTTTTCTAGAGCCTTTGGGCTTGTTTGACTATGGCAGCACTGGTCTCTCTAAGCCTAGTGTTCTTCACGTTTCTGTGAGTCTCCATGCCAGCTGTCGGGTTTCTCACCAAGAGACAGATGGGAAATAGACAGTGAGAGTGCAGAGGCAGGGAAGTGGAGGGAGGTCAGGAGGGAAGGAGGATATTTAGTGAGAAGCACTGATATGGGAGTCTGGTAATCCTGTGACATTTAGTGGAGGAAATGGGGTCTGTCTCTAGCCTGGATATTCAGATCTGCCCTTAAGGTGTGTGAGTATGATCTCAGGTGAGCCGGGCTGCATGGGGGCTCTGGGTTGCCCCAGACTAGAACTGAGTCTGACCCTGATTTCAGATGCCAAGCACTGGCCCAAGACGGAGAGTGGGGCTTTCCCGTTGCCACAGGGTTCTCTGCCTCCTCACTATGTACAGCCTCATTTCTATGAATGCTTCAGACCCAGGCATCTTACACAGAGGTAAGGACTCAGACCCGTGGGAGAGGGAGGTGGCACCCCAAAGGCTGGTGCCTAAAGGGGTCATTTCTAAAGGGCTGAGCCCCCCCTGTGGCCTCAGGATCCCTTCTTACCCAAGTCAAGTAATGACTTGGGCCCTGGGACTTCATTTCCCAAGCCACTGAATTGTGAAAAAACAGAATCCTGGAGGTTTCCCAGTTGCTTTAGAAGAGAGGCCTGGGCAGACTGACATAAAAGGCCAACAGGCTCTTCAAAAACCACGCACTTTATTCTTCCTCCCTCCCATTTCACACATGACTCCAAGCACTGATCACTATTCCAAAGGGGGTTTCCATGTAGATCTCTTGTGGCTGGAAAGTCCTTCTCTCTGAGATGAAAGCCCATTCATCTGAGTGGTCAGTTTGCTCAAGGGACTGGGATTCCCCTGAACAGCTCCTCCTCACCTTCCTGTTGCCCAGTCATACTATGGGTTGCCCTGAGCAGCAGAGTGATACAAGGGCCTCCTCCACTGCCCAAACCTCTTTCCCTGCCAGGCGCCTTCGAGCAGGACCCTGAGGCTCCCTACATGGCACGAGTGAATGGCAGGTTATACCAAATGCCGTGGTGTCCCACCTGTTATTTTCACCGACTGCCCCGAACCTTCCACTGCAAAAGCTGTGACATCTGTGTGGAGGTGAGTTCTCCTCCTCCCTGTCCACTCACTAACCTACCTCCGGGCACCTGGCCAGGACCAGGAACCTCACATCATGAGTGGGCCAGGTGGGGGTATCAGACCATGTTCCCAGAGTGCTTCAAGTGGCTCTAGGCCACTGTTGGTCACTTATACATGTCATCACCTCTGTGTCTGCTCCTGTCCAGGGAGGCTGGCCTTGTTTGCACAGGTGTTGATATGCAAAGGTCATCACAACTGTACTGAGCCTTGAGGAGTAAGGAGGAGGAAAAGCAGTGACTGTCCCCTCCCCTGGCTTGATGATAGTAGATCCCAAGCCCTTTAGGCTGACTGCTGCCATGTCCTGGTGATCTTTGCTGGTGTTGGTCTGGGTGTCCCAGTTGGAGGGTTTCCTGGATTCTGAGTGCCTTTCTCTGATGTGCACACCCAGCTTGGGTTCACAAGTGCAGATGGCTGGTTGGGCAAGGGTGTTTTTTCATCCTCATCCACTATCTGAGAAAACGGAGACCCAGAGATGTTCTATCCTGCTCCAAGTGAAACCAGGCAGGTCTTGTCTCTAAAGACTTCACTCGGGACAGGTGAATTGATGAGCTATGGGGCTAACTGTGCTCTAACCATGGAAATGCCAGGTTCTCCCTGAGATTGGAACCTGTGTGTATGGTCAAGAGCAGGCGGCCTAGAGGGCTGAATTGGGGGATGCCTCAGGATTAGGGGGTGATGGAGGCCAATCCAGACAGATCCTCAGTCCTGCCTCCTCTCCCCTAGGAGTTCGACCACCATTGCAGGTGGGTGAATAACTGCGTGGGGCACCGAAACATCCAGCTCTACCTGCTACTCCTCCTGTGCCTTTGCCTCTACCTGGGTGCCGTGCTGACCTCGTGCATGGTTTTCATCATGCAGAGGAGGCACATGGCATTCCTGGACTATACCATGACGTATCCACATAGTCCCAAAGGCCCACCCTGAGAAGAGCTGCTTGTGGTGGGGAGAGAGGGGCAAACAGCCAAGTAGGGACAGAGGGGACCCAGGTCAGGGCTAGAGGGAGAAGTCACTTGGGGAGGACTTGTGAAGGAGATGTGGAAGTCCAGTGGGGTCAGTGACATGGGCCAGGTAGGATGCCTGTGGAGGTAAGAATCTAGGGGGGCACAGAATAGGGTAATAAACGTTGAAAAGGGACATGTGGGTGGACAGTGTGGTGGAGTGAGGTTTCACTTCGGTGTACTGGATTAACTGTCCAGTCCAGGAAGGGAGAGTGGGTGGGCGGTGCTAGCTGGGGTGGGAGGGAGTGAGGGAGGAGTTGGGTAGAAAAGCGGGGCCAGGGAAGAGCTACTCCATGGCTTCACTTCTTAGCCTGTGCAAAGCATCCTAGTGGCTGTACCTGCTGGGGCCTTCCTGCTACCCCTCATCCTGCAGTTGTTCATAAAGGGAGTGGCCGTGGGCTCTGCGAGGTGACTCTAAGAGGACCAGGTAAGTGGTCTGAGTGGATGTGTCCTTGAATGTATGGAGGCGTCTTGCACCTCTGCAATTAGGCACTTTGTGTGCTTTCTCCACTGCCCTTGGCCCTGATGTTGCTTCATGAGTACTTCCAGACCCACCTCTGAAGATGCAACTGAGATATCTCTATACCCTGAAGATTGGTGGCCATTCTCCCTCCTGGGTGCATTGCATTGAAAGCCTACTGTGTGCTAGGTGGCAGTTATTTGAGGGATGTGTGTAGAGATGAGTAAGTATGTCATGCACTTGTGTTGATCAGCAACCTGCAATCAGAATAACACTGCGAGACACCCAGGAACACTGTGAGAAGAGTGGTCCATCCTGAGTGGTGTAAGAGACTGGAAGAGACTGGGAGTTTGGTGAAGCCCACGCTGTAGAGTAGAACATGCCACTCTCTGTGTCCTGTGTGCTTTTGAGAGGAGACAGGAGGGCATTGACTGTGAGAGGTACAATTTTGCAGAAAGGCCCAGAAACCTGAAAGTAGGGTGTTAACAGAATGATGAAGAAACCGATCTAGTTCAAGCACAAGGTGGCATGACATTGACCCCAAGGGTGTCAAGATTAGAAAGACCCAGAACGTCAAGTGTGGAATGTAGTTTTCAAGTAGTGGAAACCTGGGAGCCATGGTAAAATTTTGTAAAAATGTCAATTATTGAGGGTAATTACAAACAATAAAATTCACCCTTTTTAATCTATAGTTAGGGATTTTGACAAATGACATCGTGTACTCTCCACCAAGATCAAGGTTAACCAGTTTCATTACCCCAGAAAATCCTTTCATTCTTGTTGTCACGTTCTCTCCCTGAGTCCTTGTGGTGTCTCTCTTTCCAGATTCATGCATAAATTGTGTTTTGGGCTTTCTGGTCTGGCTTCATTAACTGAGCACAACACATTTGAGATTCATCTATGTAGTTGCTCATATCAGTAGTTTATTGTCTTTTGTTTCTGTGTAGTATTGTATTTCCCTACAGATTATTTATACATTCACCAATTGAAGGATTTTTACTTTGCATCTAGTTTTTGGCAGTGTTTTTGTTGATCTGTTTTGTTTTGTTTTTGTACCAAGGATTGAACCCAGATGTGCTTAACCACTGAGCAACAATCCCAGCCTCACCCACCCCCACCCCCTGCACCCTTATGTTTTCTTTTTTAAAAAATCTTTAAAATTTTGAGAAAGGGTCTTACTATGTTGCTTAAGGCCTTGTTAAGTTACTAAGTTACTAAGTTTCTGAGGCTTTGAACTTGCCACCCTCTTGCCTTTGCCTCCCAAGCCACTGAGACTACAGGCACGGGCCACTGTGCCCAGCCAGTTTTGGGCAGTTACAAATAAAGCTGCTACAATAACCATTGGTGCACAGACATGTGGACATAAGTTTTCATTTCTTTTGGATAAATTGTTAAGGGTGGCATTGCTGATTCATAAGGTAAACATATGTGGGACTTTTTAGGAAACAACTGTACCGTTTCTACTTTCTACGAGCAAAGAATGAGAATTCCAGTTGCTCCACAACCTCACTAGCTTTTGACACTGTCATTTGTTACTATTCTTTCTTGTTTTCAAATTGTAGCCTGTCTAATAAATTAGTAATGGTACCTCACTAGGGCTCCAGTCTGTATTTTCCTAATAACTAATGATGTTCAGCATATTTTCATGTCTTCTCAACCATGGGTATATTGTTGGTGAACTCTCTGCTCCAATCTTTTGCCCATTTTTTTTTAAAAAAGAGTTGTTTTCTTATTGGGTTTCAGGAGTTCTGTATACTGGATTCAGATCTGTGTGTCACAAATCTTTTCTTGCAATTCATGACTTGTCATTTCATTTTCTTCATAGCATCTTCCAAAGAGCAGGAGTCCTTAGTGTTGCTATTTTTCCAGCACTGGGGATTGAGACAAGGTGCTGGACCACTGTGCTTCTTCCCCAGCATTCATTGTTGTTCACTCTTAATGGAACCTCATGTCCTGTGTGAGGAACAGTTTCACTGCTTTCTTCCCCATCTGTGTGTCTTTATTGATTTATTCTTTGTGCTTTGACTAGGAATGATAGGAGTGGGCATCTCTGCCATGGGATTCTTTTAGTATGGCAATCACTTGACTAAAGGCTCTTTCGGGAAGACTGGTGGGCAGCATCAGTGGGGGAGGGGAAGCTTCAGACCCTGAGACAGCTGAACAGACAGAGGAGCCTGTCTGCTCATCACCTCCCATCCTTTTAATCACCAGCCCACCACTGCCATATGTGGTTCCCTCTCCCACCTGTGACTCATGTGCTTGGCCCTTATTCCTCAGCCCTGTGGTCTGCCTGTCTTCTCCTCTCTCCAGCTTCTAGTATCACCATTGAGTTTGCCTGGCAGATTTTACCCTTCCCCCATCCTGTGGTTCTTCTAGCCCCAGGTCAGGCCATACGGCATTGGCCTTCCTCATCTGCTCAGAGTGAGGCCCTCTAAGTCAAGGGTCCCCAAGTCTCAAGGAACCTAAATGCGGTCTGCACTCTGGGATTCTTCAGACAGGGCTCCTTTCCAATACCTGCAGCACCCATTTCAGGCACTGGTCCCATGCTCCAACTTTTACTCCCACCATACTCCATTCCCTGACTGCAACTCTTCCTGGAGTCACTTGTTTGGTGGTTGGTGGCAAAGACTCTGGCAAAGACCACATAATTTCAAATCCCAGCTCTAGAACTCACCAGCAGGGAAACCTTGGGTATGCTACTTAGCCCCTGATCACTCAATTTCCCAATCTGTAAAACAGGAAATTGTGGGTTAATTCATGTAAACCACATAGAACAGTGGCTGGAACCAAGAAATGCCCTAGGTGCTCCTGTTACTATTATTACCATTCCTTCCCGTGGTCATCTCCACATGTTTGTGCCTTTCTTAAAAGCCATACAAATCCCACCCTTAACATCCCAGGCCTCCACTCCACCTGTTGTACCTTCTGGGCCTTATTTCCTGAAAGAGTTGACCTTGTTCACTATTTAACCCTTCACTGCCTTGCCCAGGTCCGCCCAGCCCTTGCTGTCAGGATGATACTCTCATTAATTGCCAAAGCCAGCAGACATCTTCAGACTACTCTTTCTGGATTGGACACAGCCTCTGAAACCAGAAGTAGCTGTCTCAGCACTTAACTCTCTGAGCTTCTCCTCTTTATGTACCTGGGTGCTGTGAGCTGGGTTGCCAACATGGTTCCCATGATACCCTGTCTCTGCTCTACCCTGGGCAATCCCCATGGTGCTCAGGGCCTTGTGTTGCAGCTGCCCTCACCACTGAAAGTAGGCAGGCCATGCTGTTTGCAGGATGCTTTCTATCCCCAGTGCAGTGTCTAGGTTTTATTTTTTGCTACTTGGTAATGAACCCTGGGGCACTTTACCACTGAGCTACATCCCCAGTCCCTGCTACTTTTTAGTGTAAATCAGGGTCTCGCTAATTTGCTGAAGCTGGTCTCAAACCTCCCTCAGTGTTCCAAGTCACTGGTATTACAGGTGTGTGCCACCATGCCTGGTTGTACAGAAGCATTTTTGATGCCCTGAAATATTTCTGATGGGGTGCATCTCAGTGGTAGAGTGTGTGCTTAGCATGTGCAAGGCCCTGAATTCTTCAATCCCCAGCACACAAAGAGAAGACATCTGAATCAATGAGTGAAGCCACAAAGAGAAGAATCAACATTTGGGGATAGAAGGAAAGAGAGAAAGGAACAGAGAGAGGCCTGGTGCCCTGATCCCCCAGGATAAGGGGAAGAAAGAGAGGCAGCAGGAAGTTGGTCAGAAGATGGGGCAAGAAAAATATGCCACTGGATTTTGGTCCTGTGGAGTGTGAGGGTGTTTGAGACACCCAATTGGAGCAGGAGCCCCAGGAGTGGAGCCAGTGGGAGAGGCTGGTCTGGGTGCCTCAGAGCTGTTGGATTCTAGTTGTGTGTGATAGGGTTCCATATAGGGAGAGGAAGGTATTCAAATTTACTGCTCAGTTCTTAGAAATTATAAATTATCATTCCTTAAGCATTTTGTATACCTTATGTACAATCAATATTTCCTATGCATGATATATATCTAATCAAACATTCTTCCTCTAAATTTAAAAATTCTGCAACTTTTTAGTACTCTGACATTAATTTATTTCTTCTGGTACTAGGGATTGAACCTAGGGGTGCTTTACCACCAAAGCTGCATCCCTAATCCTTGCTATATTTTGTTTTAAGATAGGGTGTCACTAAATTGTTGAGGGCCTTGCTAAGTTGTTGAGGTTGGCCTTGAACTTGTGATCCTTCAGCCTCAGAATCCCAAGTCCCTGGGATTCTGTGTGCATCACTGCACCTAGTGGTATATTCATTTCTTAAATGCTATGAACACCATAAATGAGACAGAACCTCATAGAGGACAATGATTCATATTTCTTTTTGTACATATTCCAGAGCTGTTCTGATGTGGAATCATCTTTTCTTCAGTGGAGAAGAGTGTTGGATAGAGGTGCTGTATAGAGTTGGATTACAGAGCATTTGCTACCTAAAGCTCAGGAAGTTGGATTGAAACTCCACCTGGTCTGGAAGGAGGGAGGGGTCGAGGGTGATGGATGAACTCAGGGAAAAGAGAAAGTAGAATAAGTGAGAGGAGAAGACAGTCAGTGTCCAGGGAAGGACATGACCTTTGAGCTTGATCTTTCCTGCTTTGTGTACTGAAGGTCTTCAGCTCATATTTTTCTGGAAAATATGATTTTTGACTAGGGAAATATGTCTGGGCATCCCCTGCTGCTACTAGTCTCCCAGATAGTTAAATTCAATGAAGTAGATTTTTAGAAAAAATTGAGAGATAAAAGAGTAAAGTGGGAGCAGGGTGGTGACACCATCTTTGGATCAGTTGAGCAAAACAGCACTAGAAAGATCTTAAAAGTTACCTGGAAGGATGAGGTGAGGGGACAGGTGTGGCCAATGGAGACAGAGCAAGGATCCTGCAAAGGGAAGCACAAGGGGATGAGGAGCCCTGAGTAGGCAGGAGAGGTGTCAGGGTCAGCAGTGTCTGGGGAGAGCTGCTCACAAGTGGGTTGAGGGAGGTCACTCTTCCTTGGAGCCTGGGAAGGCAGGAGGCCCTGGTCACTCTTGGAGCCTTGCCATGAGCCCTGATTGAGCCCTGGCTTAACAGACCAACTTAGCGAGGGTCACTGGGAGATGGCCTTGCCCAGTCCTGCTGATTCTTCCTCATCTCCGTTCCTCATCTCCCTCCAGCATGATAACCCATATGATGAGGGTTGCAGAAGAAACTGGTTCATCATTCTCTGCACACCCTTGGGACCCAAGTGAGTTGGTAAACCAAGGGCTCAAGTGGTGAACCCTGGGGCTGGTGGTTTGGGATGAAGCTGGACCTATTTCCCTGGTTTTTGTCTCTAGCTCCCAGGCCTTAACACTTCCTGTTCCTTTGCTTTGGGGTTTTCTCCAGGGCACTCTGGGAGTTTCTGGGAATTTCACTCTTCCTTGGTGTTTTAGGATCTTGCCCAAAGAAATATGGTAGAGGGGAATGGCAGCCTGGATAAGAGCCCTGGGCTCTGTGCTTTCCCAGCTGAGGGGTGAGAGTGGTCAGGGAGATCAGGCCAAGGTGGGTAGTGACTCCTTGCATTTGGCCTGTTGCTTCCCAGGTACATGTCAGAGGCTGTGTGCCTTCAGGTGGAGCAGGGCACCACCTGGGGGCCAACATAACATCTTAAAGACCTCCTTGGGTCCAGGTCTGCAACTCAGGCCCTCCCAAGGTGTGGCAAGTCTGCACCATTACAGAAGGTAAGGAGTATTGGTTGAGCTTTGAAACACGGGAGTTTGTGGTTGCACATGGTTGGGGGAAGCCCCCGATGTCAGGCTGGCCCTGAAGCTGAAGCCGTTGGAGCCTAAGGAGTGGGATTGTGGACCTGGAGGATATAGGGTCCAGGTTACAGGGCTTCAGAGCATACCCAGTTGTCCCTGGATAGACAAAGAGAAAAGACTGCACTGCTAACTAGCTGGTTGGCCTGGGACAGTCCCTTAACCTCCTCAGCCACTAATGAGGTCTGAGATTAGTCCAGTAGTTTCTAATGTTTTAAAGTAAATTTTTTTAATTGGAAATTTTTACTCAGTCCAATATGAATCAGATGGAGTGGAGTATTAGGAGTGCAGTGGGGTGGGTAACACCCAGTGCCCCACAAGGGCCCTTGCAATGACTTGTGGTGACAGCCCTCTCCTTTTCCCTGCCTTCAGAAGATGAGGGACTTGACTGTGAGCAGTGGGGTGGAGGTTAGGGAGAGCCCATGTCACTGGGTGGATGCAACATCCCACCCAGTGATGCCAGGATGTGAGCCCTACATCAAGGTCTCTCAGGCCTGAGCCCTCACTGAATCCCCTGTTGGGGCTGCCATGACCCCCACAGTTATCTAATCCTTATAAAATATATTTTTTGTTGGTTTTTATCACTTCTCTGTATTTGTTCTATGTTGGGAGAAGCAAGTTTCCTGTGGGTTATGGGAGGTTATGAGTGTCTTGTCAGAGCCCTCCTGGAAAGGAAGATCCTTTCTCTCTGTAGACCCAAGCTCAGGAACCAACACTGTTTGGCTTTTTGACCATGGGAAGACACTTAGAATTTCTCTCATCCTTAAAATATGGCAACAGTAATAATCACAGTGACTGACCTGTCTGGCTTCCTGGCAAGGGCTGGAGATGAGAGGAGAGAAAACTGATCAACCTGGAAAATACCCAATGTTACCTCAAACTACTCCACAATATAGAAATGGAACTTATTTATTAGTAGTTCTAATTGTGTGTGCACATGTGTGTATTATTTAGGAGTGTGTGTGTGTGTGTGTGTGTGTGTGTGTGTGTGTGAGAGAGAGAGAGAGAGAGAGAGAGAGAGAGAGAGAGAGAGAGACATAGAGAGAGAGAGAGAGATTTTGTGTGGTTCTGGGGTTCAAATCAAACCCAGGGCTTTATGCATGGTAGGCAAAAGCTTCACCACTGAGTTACATCCACAGCCCATTTTTATTTTCAGACATGCTCTCACTAAATTGGCCAGGCTGGACTCCAACTTGTGGTCCCCTTTCTCAGCCTCCCTGATAGCCTCCCAAGTTACAGAAGTTAACTGCCATGACTATCTTAGGGTTTTCTATATGCAAGATCTTGCCACCTGCAAATAGATAGATTTTCCTTCTTTTTTTCTCCCATGAATATTAATTTTTTTTGCTTAATTTCTGTGGCTATAGTTTTTAATAAATATAAGATTTTTCATAAATATCCTTCATAAGGTTGAGGAAGTTACCTTTTATGTGTGTGTGTGTGTGTGTGTGTGGTATCTTTTTTAATTCTGAAAAGGTATTAGATTTTGTCAAATGCTTTTTCAGAACCAAATGACCATGTATGATATTTTTCCTCCACTATTAATGTGGTGTACTACAAATTGACATTTTCTCCAAGTTTTACTGTTTAATAATGAATAGCTTGACTGACCAGGTCCCAGAAACAAAGATACTATCTTTAAGAAACTGGGGGGAAATTACTCTTTAAAGTAAGTACATAGTATATGATAAGAATGGGCATTATAATATAAAACCTTTCAACACATAGTAGTTAACTGCAGAAACCATTTTTAGCTTAGGAAAATTGTATTGCAAATTTCAGTGTAAACTGCTAGCAAACTTCAATTCCTTTGTGTGGCAACTATCTTATTTCTGCTTTCAAACTCTTCCACCCATGCCTGAGTTATAAGGTCTGGAGTGCTTTTTTCCCCAATCACAAGTGTGATTACTAATATTGTCGATTCTACAATGATCTGATGAGATAAGGTCTGACATGTATCTTGCATTCATTGCAAGAGCACCATCAAGGTGATCCTGCATGCTGTTGCAGTCAGTCTTGGCCATCTTCCCAGTTCCCAGTTTGGTGATGATGTCTCAGACTATCTCCTATATGACATTTTTGGTTGGGATGTACTAGGGATTTAACCAGGGGATGATTTATCCTGAGATTTGTCCCCAGTCCTATGAGACCCTGACTAAGTTGCTGGCCTCAAAATTATGATCTTCCTGTCTCAGCCTGCTGACGGCCATTGCCAAGTAGGAATGACGCATCAAAATTTCCTTGCCAGCGTACCCCATGTTAAGTGGAAATTTGCTGTGACATTGCATGTGTCTTTGAGAAAGGTGACCCTGCTCAAGGACCAGGGTGGATCCAGGTTTAAGGTGTATCCTGCAGGTTTTAGGAAGTATCCCGGTTTAAGATAATTTGGGTTTAAGGCGTTCCCAGTTTAAGACAATCTGGGTTTAGGGAAGTTCCAGGTTTAAGGTTATTGCTGCTGGGTATAGGGCTTTCCTGCTGCCTGAGTTCCCATTGAGTTCTCATGGAATTCAGAAAGTATTTGAGACGTGAATTGCGGTGGGCAGAACTTGTGTTGGATTTCCCCAGAACCTGTTTGTACAGGGCCACTGTGAGTTCAGGAATAAAGAATTGCTGTTTGAATCTACAAGGTGTGTGGTGGCTCATGATCTTGTGCCCAGCCAAGACTGCAGCATTTGGTGGTCCATACGTGGAACGTCTGAAACTTGGAGGTAAGTGAAATTGCTCGCCCCTGAGGGAAGGTGAGAGAATGGGTGACCATTTCAAAAAACAATGTGTTCTTGTTTTGATTTATTTTGTTTTTATTTCAAGTTGCCTGTCCCTAGAAATTTCTCAGGCAGACTGGGAAAAATGGTTGGCTCAAGGTTTGAAGTTTGTCCGCCCTGAGGAAGAGAAATTTGATACAACGATTTTTTATTCAGTTTTTGTTTCATTCAGTTCCGGTTTTGTTTTGTGTTATCTTATTGGGTTGCATTATCTTTATAATAGATTAGAAATTAGTAAAAAAACAACCCAAAAAGGTGTTAAGTAAATTGTTAGAGGTTCAGACCATGGAGAAAGACATTTTAGATTAAGCAAAAGAGAAGGTCTCTCGAGCTAGTCAGACAGAGGAAGAAAATTTAAAGGAAAAGGGGTTATTAGGAAAAAGGCCACAACAAGAGGCTGTTACTAACTCCATTTTATTACCATAGGGCATAATTCAACCAACAGTCCCACCGATGAAGACAGCTGAGTGGCCCTCAAACCCCGTAGTTGATAAGTGGGATCCTGAGACAGGACCTCAAAGATTAGCAAGCCCTGTACTTGAACAGGTAGGAGGGCAGCGAATTCACCGTGCTTTAGATTTTAAAACAGTGAAGCAGTTAAAGGAGGCTGTAACAACCTATGGTCCCCAAGCTCCCTTCACGGTAAGCATGGTCGAGTCCATTACTAACTTGGACATGACGCCAGCAGATTGGGCTAGCATGTGTAAATCTGTGCTAAATGGAGGACAATATTTGTTATGGAAGGCTGCCAATGAGGAATTTTTCCCGGAGACAGCTAGGTGAAATGCAGCAGCCGGTTACCCTCAAAGAAATCTAGATATGTTGTTAGGAAAAGGACCTTATGAGGGTCAACGGCAACAAATTGAATATGATCCTGCTATATATGCACATATTGCTGCAGACGCAGTTAGAGCATGGAAGACTTTACAAGGACATGGAGATTTACAAGGTCAGCTATCTAAGGTAATACAGAGAGCTAATGAACCTTACGCTGACTTTGTAGATAGGCTTATTCAAACAGCTGCCAAAATTTTGGGGGATATAGAACAAGCAATGCCATTAATAAAACAACTGGCTTATGACCAAGCAAATCGTTGCTTCAGAGAGGTTATTAGACCATGGAGACATGAAGATTTAAACACATATATTAAATTATGTAAAGATATTAATGAACAAGGGCAAGTCTTGGCAGCTGCAGTACAACAGGCTTTAGATGCCAGGCCAGAAACATGCTATAATTGTGAACAAACAGGACATTTTAAAAGGAGTTGCCCCATAAGAGGAGGGTTTAACAAAACTAGAAATCAAAGAAATAGAATACCAGGTATTTGCCCATGATGCCGTAGAGGGAGACATTGGGCTAATGAATGCCGTTCTCAAACCACCACAGAAGGTCCTCCCTTATCAAAAAATGGACAAGGTTCAGGTATTTACCCATGATATCGTGGAGAAAGGCATCAGGCTTCATTGCCAAAAAACGGACTGGGGGGCCCAATGCTCCGGGGCCCACAACCACAAATATACGGGGCAGTGGAGAAACAAGCAATACCATCAGGGTGGTGCCCAGGACACATTGTCCATTAAATCCCTCATCAGACAAACCTGAGGGAGCACAGGGTGTACATCTGAGCCTCTGCCAGAGCAGTACTAACTCCAGAGATGGGAGTTCAAATCATTCCTATAGGAGTAAAAGGACCTCTTCCCCAAGGAACAGTAGGCTTATTATTGGGACGTAGTTCATCTACATTAAAAGGACTTATGATAAGTCCTGGGGTAATTGATCCCGATTATGTAGGTGAAATAAAAATTATAGCTAGTTCTCCAAGAGGTATATCAGTAATTTCACCTGGAGATAGAATAGAACAGTTGTTAATAATACCCAGCCTACATAATAAATTCTCTAGTCATAGTGTAGAAAGAGGTTCCAGGGGATTAGGCTCCACAGGTGTAGATTGGGCTATGCTGTCTTTAAATTAGATTCTCTCCCAATGCTAAAACTAAATATTCAAGGTCATGAATTTAATGGGCTACTGGACACAGGTACTGACCTTAGCACCATATCTCTTCAAGAATGGCCAAAACATTGGCCATTACAACAAGCCACTCAAACGCTTCGAGGCCTAGGAGTGGCAACAAATCCTCATAGAAGTGCTATGGTATTAGATTGGAAGGATCCTGAAGGGTGTGAAATAACTATACAGCCATATGTATTAGATCATCTTCCCATAAATTTATGGGGATGAGATGTCCTAGATCAACTTGGTTTGATGTTAACAAATAACATCAATCCTAATGCGCCCACTACTAGGGCTAGACAAGGTGTTAGGAAAGAAAAAAGACTGGGAAAACAAGAACAAGGTATAGCAGCACCAATTCAAATAGATCAAGGAACAGACAGACATGGGTTGGATTTTCACAAAGGGCCACTGAGACAATCAAAATTACTTGGAAATCAGAAAGACCAGTGTGGGTTCCTCAGTGGCCCCTGACTAAAGAAAAGATACAAGTAGCCCATGATCTGGTCAAACAACAATTAGCGGAAGGACATATACAACCTTCCGTATCTCCCCATAATACTCCCATTTTTGTCATCAAAAAGAAATCTGGTAAATAGAAATTATTGCAAGATTTAAGAGCCATTATTAATGAGATGGTTGTTATGGGACCTGCTCAATCAGGGATTCCTCAATTGTCTGCTTTACCAAAAACGTGGCATGTTTTAGCTATAGATATTAAAGATTTTTTTTTATTCCAATTCATCCCGAGGATAGTCCACGGTTTGCATTTACTATCCCTGCATTAAATCATGAAGGTCCTGATCAGAGATATGAATCGAATGTACTCCCTCAAGGGATGGCTAACAGTTCAACTATGTGTCAAATCTATGTTAATAAAGGAATCCAGCCACTTAGAAATCAAAATCCTGAACTAAAAATATATCACTATATGGATGATGTATTATTAGCACATAAAAATAAAAACACATTGCTAGAATGTTATGCCACACTTACACACTTATTAAAAAATTATAATCTAGAGATAGGAATAGATAAAGTACAATTAAATTTTCCAATTAATTATTTAGGAGTTCTATTATCCTCAACCATGGTCCGTCCACCAAAAATTCAAATACGAGTAGATCAACTCAAATCACTTAATGACTTTCAAAAGTTATTGGGAGACATAAATTGGATAAGACCTTATCTAGGCATACCAACAGGAGAGTTGGGACCTTTATTTGATATTCTAAAAGGTCCATCAGATCCAAATTCACCCTGAATGTTAACTCCTAAAGCTAGAAAGGCATTAAAAAGTATTGAAACATATATGGAAAATATGCATCTAGATAGAATTGATATAAGTTTGCCTTTATTATTTATTGTACTACCAACAAAAAATACTCCTACAGGAGTATTTTGGCAAGAAGGTCCATTATTGTGGATACATTTATCTTATTCTCCTAACACTATTCTTACTAGGTATCCTGAGGCTGGAGACAATTAATACTCAAAGGAATAAGAGCAGCAAAGGGAGTGTTTGGAATTTCTCCCAATAAAATTATTACTCCATATACTATGGATCAAATTGATGAGTTAGATAATGAGTTAAATACTTGGGCAATAATCATGTGTAAATCTAATGTTTCATTTGATAATCATTTACCATCTAATCCTTTGTTGTCTTTTTGGTCTAAGCATCCTGTAGTTTTTCCTAAAATGACAAGAAAAACACCTATCATGAATGCTCCAAATGTATTCACTGATGGGTCTAATAATGGTACAGCAGCAGTAGTTACCCCTGATCAAACTTTTACATTTTTAGTTCCCAAACAATCAGCTCAAAAGGTAGAGCTTAATGCAGTTTTACAAGCTTTTGTGATGTTCAAAGATTCTGTATTTAATTTATTTTCTGATAGTCAATATATAGTTAATGCTATTATATCCCTTGAAGATGCTGGTAGGATTTCCCCTTCCTCTACCGTTTTCTCTTTGTTTTCCAATATACAAAGTCTAATAAGAGACAGGAAAGATCCATTCTTTATAGGACATATTAGGGCACATACAGGATTGCCTGGAGCCCTTAGTTTGGGCAATGATTTAGCAGATAAAACTACACATGACATACACATTTTCTCTACACTAGAAGAGGCTACAAATTTTCATAAAAGGTTTCATGGCAATGCTAATACTTTACAAAAGCATTTTAAAATAACTAAGGAACAAGCCAGACATATAATAAAACAATGTCAAAATTGTGTGACCTTTTTACCACAAGTTAATCTTGGAGTCAATCCTAGAGGACTGATACCTAACCATATTTGGCAAATGGACGTCACACACTTGCCAGAATTTGGAAAATTAAAATATTTACATGTTACAGTTGATACTTCTTCTGGATTTTTGATGGGCTCCCTTCATGCAGGAGAAAAAACTAAAGATGTTATAGCTCATTGCTTACAAAATTTTGCCACTGTGGGTGTTCCTAAACAGTTAAAAACAGATAATGGTCCTGGTTATACTTCTACCTCTTTTAAACAATTTTGCTCATCATTTGGTATTACTCATATAACAGGAATCCCATACAATCCACAGGGACAAGGCATAGTTGAAAGAGCTCATCAAATGTACTTATTAAAGCAAAAAGAGGGAATTGGAAAGGGGTATATATCCCCCAAAGATAAACTTAAAATAACCCTTTTTACTCTAAACTTTCTAAATTTGGATTCATCAGGACTTAGTGCTGTAGAGACATATGTATCCAAAAAATGTACATAAGCCTAAGGTACTTTGGAAAGATATTCTAACAGGACAATGGAAAGGTCCTGACCCAGTTATTGTCTGGAGTCGGGGTTCTGTTTGTATTTTTCCACAGGGAGAACAGCAGCCGATTTGGATTCCAGAGAGATTAACTAAAGCAATTTCTACAGAAAAAGAAGATGATTTGACTCAAATCCATAACAGCTGATATCCAGAGCTCAAGCTTGGCTATTCTTACATCTTCGACAGTGATTAACCAGGGTGCTTTTTTCAATATCTATTTTATTATTGCATTTTTCCCACATCATAAAGTTCTATTTTATTTTTTGAGCTCATACAAACCTAGATTAATGTTTTTCTGATCAGTTTTATTTTTTGACTGTGGAGTTTTTAAACATTGCAATGGAGATTTCACCTAGGTATCTACAAGGCCTTTACTTACTATTGTCTTATATGTTGTATGTTATGTGTGCACACTTCTGTTTTGTGTTGTATGTCTGTATGTGTGTATGTCCATATTTCCTATATGAGGAGTGCTCATGAAAAAATGGATCCTAATTTTTTTTATTCACATGATTTAAATGGTTTAATTTAATTAGGTCAACAGCTGTTAAGGATTGTTTTTAAAGGTGGTTAACAGATCTGTTTGTTTACTTTCACCTTTCCTTTTCATTATATTTAATAATTCTGTTCAGGATAATGTCTCTTTAGCATCATTGCCAGAATTCCCATCTCCATCCCAGTACTGGTAAAGACTAAGATAAAACCAAACTACAGCTTCTATGATAGCTATCACAGTAAACTGTATAAACTGATGCATCAATGAATATAACTCAACAAGTAATGCTCAATCAAGGACTCGATTTACTTTGGGAAGAAATGGACATATTGATAGACTCTTCCACTTTGAACTGCCTGCAGAACTTGCCTGGACTATATATCAGTTGTATGCATTGTGAACTATCATTTGGTGCAGTGAATTGTGCTACTGCTGGCATATCTTTGCTGATGGTGTCACCAGTGATGCAGTTTCCTTGCCAGCGCACCCCATGTTAATTGTGTTAGTGCTGGCATATCTTTGCTGATGGTGTCACCAGTGATGCAATTTTTCCAAAGGAGCCATCAATTGGCTTGGTGTCATGGCATTTCTGCATCCTCCACCCTTCTACTAGTGATGGTCTAAAATTTGGGTTCCAACAGAGGTGAGGCAAAGAACCTCACCCCAGCACTGGCACCAAGGATAAATTTGGGGGCCAACAGAGGTGAGGCAAGAACCTCAACCCCCCCACTGGTGCATAGGCCCATCCACAAGTATGGCTGAATGCTGGACCGGTAGTCAGTGACGGGTTGATCTGATTGCAGTGGTATCAACCTAAGACAGGAGGCTGATGCCTAAAGGTCAGTTTTCCCATGACAGGTAAGAACCATATGTTGAATTGGACAACCTACCAGGCACGGTCCTTAAGCCACATTGCTTGTTGTTTAATTAATCAGAAGGGGGGAGATGCTGAGGGCTATTGCCAAGTAGGAATGACGCATCAAAATTTCCTTGCCAGCGTACCCCATGTTAAATGGAAATTTGCTGTGACCCTTCTCAAGGACCAGGGTGGATCCAGGTTTAAGGAGTATCCTGCAGGTTTTAGGAAGTATCCCAGTTTAAGATAATTTGGGTTTAAGGTGTTCCCGGTTTAAGACAATCTGGGTTTAGGGAAGTTCCAGGTTTAAGGTTATTGCTGCTGGGTATAGGGCTTTTCTGCTGCCTGAGTTCCCATTGAGTTCTCATGGAATTCAGAAAGTATTTGGGACATGAAATGCGGCGGGCAGAACTTGGATTTCCCCAGAACGTGTTTGTACAGGGCCGGTGTGAGTTCGGGAATAAAGAATTGCTGTTTGAATCTACAAGGTGTGTGGTGGCTTGTGATCTTGTGCCCAGCCAAGACTGCGGCATCAGCCTCCAGAGTTGATGGAATTATAGACATGTGCCACCATGCCCAGCTATACCCTATACTTATGAATGTTGAGTCATTTTTGCATTTCTGGGATTAATCCCAGAGTCAATGATACATAATATATTTAATATGCTGCTGAATTTAGGTTGTTAATTTTTTTTTAAAATATTTATTCTATAGTTGTAGTTGGACAATTACCTTTATTTCATTAATTTATTTTTATGTGGTGCTGAGGATCGAACCCAGGACCTAGGATTTTTAAAAAAGATTTTTGTATTTAATACTCATAAAGGGTATTAATCTTTGTTTTCCCCTGTGAAATATTGGTCCTGTAAAGTAGGTTAGGAATTGTTCCTTTCTCTTCTACTTCTTGGTAGAGTTTGAGAAGGAGTTGTGTCTATTTAAAGTTTTCATAGAATTTACTAGTGAATCCATACTTTTCTTTAGAAGAGCCTACTAGCTTGTCTACCTTGTTTATTTTCCCCTAGCTGTTTTAGACTAGATTCTTTTTCATTATTGGTTTCTAAGAATTTAAGTGCAATTCTAGTACCAGTTCTATTGACCTTATGAAATACTTCCTCTTGCAAGAATTTCACTTTGTAATAAGTTGTCATTGCAAAAATGTTTTATGTTGCAGCTGAGATTGGTGGTAAAGGAAGATGCTAGTGTGTTATTATTTTGCCTTGTTTCTTTTTTATTGATATTTTGTATTTTTTTTTTAGATTTACACTACAGTAGAGTATATTTTGACATATTATACATACATGGAGTATAACTCCCTATTCTGGTAGTTGTACATGATGTGTAGTTTCACTGGTGGTGTGTTTATATATGAACATCAGAAAGTCATGTCCAATTCATTTCACAGTATTTTCTATTCCCATTCTCCCTCCCTTCCCTCCCTTACACCTCTTATTGTGTGTTAGCATCTGTATATCAGAGGGAACATTCAGCCTTTGGTTTTCTGGGATTGGCTTATTTTACATTTGCTTTCAAAAATATTTTTTATATATTTTGAAATTGTAGATGGACACAGTACCTTTATTTTATTTATTTTTTAAATGAGGTGCTGATGATCAAACCCAGTGCCTTACACGCACTAGGCAGTGCTCTGCCACTGAGCTACAGCTCCAGCCCCTTGCTTTCATTTTTGAGATGGAGTTTTACTATACTGTTCTGGCTAGCCTCAAACTTGTGGTCTTCCTGTCTGAGCCACTGAGTAGAGGGGATCACAGGCCTATGCCACCATGCTTGGCTCAAGATGCAAGTTTTAAATGAAAGAAGATGTTTGTGTTCACAAGTGAATATTTTTGTGTTATGATTTGTACATGTGTGTGTGTGTGTGTGTGGTGGGGGTTAATGTGGTACTGGAGACCCAACCCAGGTTATACCTCACTTGTGCTAGGCAAGTGCTTTACCACTTATGTATGACACCAGTCCTTGTATGGGGTTTTGTTTACTATATAACATAACTCTATGGATTCAGATGATAACAACCAAGAATTCAAAAAGCTTTATGTATTTGAAAAATACAAAAAAAATTCAAAATACATGGTGCTAAGATCAATAGATTAATGAAACAAAATATCCACATACAGACACTAGAGATCAATATGCAGGATGTTTAGAAGGAATTATTTGGGGATAAACACCCATGGAAGGAAGGGAATGGGATGGGAAGATGCAAGCAGAGGGGAGTCACCTGAGGTAGGGGCACAACAAACCTCAGGAAACCCAAAAATCATGTGACACTTCAAAATTGTCCTTCTTTGGGGTACAGTGGCTGGGCCTGTATGCCTGTAGTAACCACTCCTTGGATACAATCTGTCCCTGGAAGGAGGGGAGGCAGGACCCAGATTTGTGGCTGTCTCCCCCCACACACACACTCCAGCTGCTGGGTGGGTAAGTTCTTCATACTGGAGGGGAATCTGGGAGGCACCTTCCAGTGTCCTCTCCACAGATCTTAGTGTATATGGAGAAGTCCATGTCTGTTTAAGTGTTGGTCATGAATCCTGAAATGAAATCTATTTGATAAGTGATGCTGGAAACATTGATTGTAACCATGGAGAACACACATGGATTACACTGTTATCTCATCTTACCTGACATTAACTTCAGATAGATTAAAGAACTGAAAGAAAAAAGAAACAATATACCTAATACTTATCAGCTTGAAGGTGAGGGAAATGCAAGTAAACTTAGATGATGCCAAGAAAATGATTAATAGATTTGATTACATAAAAAAACATTTTGCATTCAAAATTTTACACAAAATTAAAAGGTAAACAACAAAACTGAGAACATGTTTGCAATAAACACACTGAAAACATTAACATGTATTCATTTATATTTGATTGGTTCTTTATGTTATCCTATCCATTCCTCCCCCTTTTTCTTTATTTCACTCCATCTTCTGCATTTGACAGAAATCATTTGACCTTTGAATTTCTAAGTCTGGATCTGCCACAGCCTGGCTGGATGGGCAAAATAACCCGGGGGGTGACAAACAACTTGTGTAGATTGATACAGCAGGAGTAGGAGCCCTTTATTATAGGACAGAAGTGGAATTTATACATTCCACACAGCTTATCTAATTAACATAAACTCCATACAGCAGTCAACCAATAAGGAATCTCCACACTTAATGGCTCACTTTAGTTTCTTCTCAAACCACTCCCTCTGGCATTTTGCCAGGGGCCATCCAGACTTGTTTTCAGACTCTAACATTAATCACTCCCTCTGACAAAATGCCAGGTGCCATCCTGACTTGTTTACAGACTCTAACATGGATTTTTTCACTTGGCATGATATTCTGATTACCATCCCTTTACTGGCAAATACCATAATTTTGATCTGTATTTAAAAAAGAGATCCTGGGGAGGAAGAACATGGCAGTGGGTGGGAAGACAGCAATCCCGTGACCTCCTCAGCTACGCTGGCAAAGACAGACTTCAGAATGACTGGATGATGCCTGCTCAGGAACGTCCAGCAAAGTTGGGCTGAGGTGGTGCCTAAGTGAGCAGTTTCAGTTTCTCTGAGGCCACAGTGTGCTTGGGCACAGGTGAATCGAGGCCACCCCACGCGGAGGTACTGGCTGGTTGATTGTCGACCCGCTGTGACTCAGCACTACAGGAGACCCTCGAGTTGAGTAGGGAAAAAAAACTTTGTATCTTTTGAGGATCTTTTGAAGTGGTGCCAACCGGGCCTCCATGGGCCAGCAGACTGAGAGTTGAGGTAGGATTTAAGAGAGGCAGACCAGACCCACCCTTACCATTGGACAGGCAAGGAGACCGGTATCCACCATGGTAGAGAACTAACATCATCAGAGTTGGCAGATGGGATCCCTCCGCAGCGAAATTGGTGACCACAGGTGTGTGACCCTCAGCCATCCCTTCCTATGTAGCTGGGAAATCTCAAAAATCTCTCCCCAGCTCTCCATGAGCATGATTATAGGAGCCAAGGGATACAGGAGGGGCATCTGATCTCCAACTCTTCCTCCCACCAGCGCTGACAGCTGAGGATGCCTTTTTAGCCAGCTCCCGGGGGTGTGGCTACAGGAGGGAATCAGGCAAAATAGGCTGACAACCTTGGTGTCTGGGTGAATGGCAAACAGAGTGCCCAGTCATTCAAAAGAACAGGGCACTCAGGGGGCTGCAGGCTGGGAGAGTAGCTAGTTCTGTGGAGAACAACACTGATGAGGGGAGACTGACTGGCAGGAGATGTGCGGGGGGGGGAGCATGGGGGGGGAGGAGCTGGAGACCAGGAAAGGCACTGGGCAACCAGGATTGGAGAGTTGCTCAATGGGGAAGAGGAGCCACCTCATAGGAATTGTTTCCTGCATATTGAAGGCAGTAGCTTGGCCCAGAGGGCACAGCTCCACCTACTGGAAGAGAAGATGATTGAACTCTAAGACTGCATTTATCTTTTTTTTTTTCTTTCTTTTCAATTTTTTCCCCTTTTCTTTTATTCTTCCTATTTTTCTTTCTCTCTTCCTCTTTTGTGACTTCTTCCTTCCCCTTCCACTAGCTTTCCTCCCAAGCATTATGACATCTAATATGTGTAATTTAATAAATGCCTATTTGTGAATGTTCCAAGGCAGTCTATACTGCTCTCAAGTCCCTAGCTACCCTTAAATACTCCAGTGCATTCTCCTGTTAACATCTCCCATCAGTAGAGCAATCTTCCAAGGTTGCTAAGGTATACCAACCCCCATACCATCACATAACCTGATCTAAACATAAAGTCCTAAGACCAAACCACAGATCACTATACACCTTCAGAAACTGTATGCCTTTTATGAAATGAATAAATTTAAAGTATATACTTTAAAGTACAATAAAACCCAACATCTTTAGACATAGTCTCCCATCACAAAGAAGAGATCCCAGAGATAGACAAAACCAAAACAAGTTTATAGGAGTAAATAGTAACACATCAGTCAAACAGAGGTGGAAAGTAATTTGAGCATCATGAAAAAACAGGGAAAAGGATTACAAATAATTCAGGACAGCCTAAATCTACAGGAGAACCTAGAGGCATCAGAAAAATGGTCAGACATAGAACTCAAGGCATTCCTGACTCAGATGGAATGGAATCTTAAAGAGGTCATTAGACAGCAAATGCAAACAATGAAAGTACACTTCAACAACGAATTACATAAACAAATTCAAGAAGCAAAAGAACAACTCTACCGGGAGATAGAGGTTATAAAAAAAATCAAACAATAATCCTAGAAATGAAAGAAACTATAAACCAAATTAAAAACTCAAATGACAGTATTACTAGTGGAATAGATAAAGTAGAAGTCAGAACATCAGACAAGGAAGACAAAATATATCAACTCGAACAGAGCCTAGTCAACTCAGAAAGGCTGGCAAGAAACCACGAGTAAAATATCCAAGAGATATGGGGTATCATGAAAAAAACAAACTTAAGAGTCCTTGGGATAGAGGAAGGTATAGAAGTCCAAACCAAAGGAATGAACAATCTCTTGAATGAAATAATTTTAGAAAACTTTCCAGACATGAACAATGAAATGGATGTCCAAATCCTACAAGCCTACAGGACACGGAGCATACAAACTACAATAGACCAAATCCCAGATACTTTATTATGAAGATATCCAACATACAGAACAAGGAGAGAATATTAAAATCTACAAGAGAAAGGAGGCAGATTACATTTAGTGATAAACCAATTAGGTTAATGGGTGATTTTTCATCACAGATGCTGAAAGCGATAAGATCATGGATCAACATATTTCAAACACTAAATGTAATGGGTGCCAACCAGGAATATTGTATCCAGCAAAATTAAGCTTCAGTTTGACAAAGAAATAAATATCGTTCACAATAAACAAAAGTAAAAGAATTCACAGCCAGAAAACAGCACTGCAAAGCATTTTGGGCAAAATAATACACAAAGAGGAAATGAAAAACAACAACCAAAAAAAAAAAAAAACAGTGGGAAATACGTCAGTAAACGGGAGGGAACTAATCAAAGAGAGAAAAACAAACCAAGTTAAAAATAAATAAACAAACATGATCGGAAGTAAAAACCATATATCAATAGTAATGCTAAACGTTAATGGCTTAAACTCAACAATAAAGTGACATAGGCTGGCAACCTGGATTAAAAAAACAGATCCAACAATATGCTGCCTTCAGGAGACTCATCTGATAGGAAAAGACATACACAGGTGAAAGGTTGGGAAAAATCATACCACTCACATGGTCCTCAGAAGCAAGCAGGGGTGGCCATTCTCATATGGAATAAATTCAACTTCAAGTATAAGTCAATCAAAAGGGATAAAGAAGGACACTATGTATTGTTAAAGGGAACCATTTCCCAACAAGACATAACAATTATCAAATTATGCACCTAACAATGGTGCTGCTACGTTCATAAAACAAACTCTCCTCAATTTCAAGAGTCAAATAGACCACAACACAATAATTATTGGTGACTTCAACACACCTCTCTCACCATTGGACAGATCTTCCAAACAAAAGGTGAATAAAGAAACTATAGAATACAATGACACAATTAATAACCTAGACTTCACCGACTTGTATAGAATATATCAACCATCATTAAGTGGATATACTTTTCTCTTAGCAGCACATGGATTCTTCTCAAAAATAGACCATATATTATGCCATAGGGCAACTCTTAGAAATTACAAAGGAGTGGAGATAATACCATGCATCTTATCTGATCATAATGGAATGAAACTGGAAATCAATGATAAAAGAAGGAAGGAAAAATCCTACATCACTTGGAGCATGAACAATATGTTACTGAATGATCAATGGGTTGCAGAAGACATACAGGAGGAAATCAAAAAATACTTAGAGATAAATGAAAACACAGACACAACATATCGGAATCTATGGGACACAATGAAAGCAGTTCTAAGAGGAAAATTCATTGCTTGGAGTTCATTCCTCAAAGAAAGAAAAAACCAATAAATGATCTCACACTCCATCTCAAAACCGTAGAAAAAGAAGAGCAAAACAACAGCAAATGTAGTAGAAGGCAAGAAATAATTAAAATCAGAGAAGAAATCAATGAAATTGAAACAAAAGAAACAATTGAAAAAATGGACAAAACTAAAAGTTGGTTCTTTGAAAAAATAAATAAGATTGACAGACTCTTAGCCATGCTAACAAAGATAAGAAGAGAGAGAACTCAAATTACTAGCATATGGAAAGAAAAAGGCAATATCACAACAGACACTACAAAAATACACTACAAAAAAGATAATTAGAAATTATTTTGAAAACTCTTTACTCCCACCATGTTTCCCAACTTTCTATTTTTCTACCATTGTCTTCTGTGTTCCTTTTCCTAGAAACTCCTACAACTCTCCTACAAGGTTAGATTCTCTTCCTATGTTCTCAAACCATCTAGGTTGGAGACAAGCCTGGAACCAATACAACAGCAGTCCCTGACTGCCTCCCCCATCCCAGCCCCACACACCCTCAATAGCCTTAATTAAGTTCCCCCCACTCCAATACACACACACTGTTAGAATGGCAAGGACTGGGAGAATGGTGCTGATCACAGCTCCCAACTTGCTCTTGCATCTCAGCTCACTCCCCTCTCTGCTCTTTAATAAAGAATAAAAAGCTGCTGCAGCTGAGTTGCATAACTAGGACCACAGCCCTAATGATCTCATTTAACTCCAGGGCCTCACTTCACTCCCAGCTTCCTCCAATATCTTGATTTTTATGTTAGAAATGAGATAATGAATGGGGAGCCAGGTAAGGTAATATATAACAAGAGCCTGTGGATATAACATCATCCTCTGATGCCAATGCAGCCACCAGAAAAAAAGGACTGGAAAGGGGATGCTTATCCCTTATAGGAAATAAAAATTTCAAGGGATGGTGGTAGGTGAGAGAGTAAGCAGCCTGAGGGTAGAACTCTATGTGTGGAGTGTTCCACTTTTTCTTAGTAATTATCACAGTGCTGTTAAATGATTTGTTAATGTTTATGAATGGCTGAATACAGACAATCCTGATAAGAGAGCCAAGTGTCTAATCTCTGCCCCTCAGCTATTTGAAAAGCACATTGCTGGTGGCAGGCCTTCCCTGGCCCCTGGGGCTCAGCCCCGAGTTTCTTGTTCTGCATGTCAAAGTGGCCAGCTCACAGGGTCGTGAAGCAGGCTTGCGGTTTCATGTTTATCTGCCTCAGACATATATGCCTTTTTGGGAACATCTTGGCCTTCTCGGAGCTTTCTGATAAGGGACGGTCACGGTAACCCAAGAGTAGCAGGTGTTATTCCTCCTCTGTTTTGGCTAAATTTCCACTGCAGTTATAGAAAGTATATAAGGGAACAAACTTGGATAATAAATGGCACACATGCCTCCTCCTGGATGAAGAACCTTGGTGTCCTGTGATTTTTTTTTTTTTTTTTTTTTTAACCTCGACGTCTCTCGCCGGACTCGGTTTCCGTTAGCCGGACGCGGCATCTGGAGGTCCACACCGAGATTCGGAAAGCAGAGGTAAGCGGACGAGGCTCACCTTCTAAGGGAGAAGGGGGAGGATTGGTATAAAGATAATTTAAAGAGACAGGGTACGTACCATGGGTAACTCAACAGTGAAACTTCGTCTGGCCAACGAAGTTAAAGAACTGTTAAGCAAACAAGGAACAGGAATAAAAACCAAGACAGCAACCGAATTCGTTGAAGCTATAGCCCAGGCTTGTCCTTGGTTTCTGACAGGAGGCTTTCTTAATAACAGTGATTGGGATTTGGTAAAGCAGGATATCCAAAAGTTGTTGAGGGACCAGGGTCCGGATAGAGTCCCGATTGCTACTTTCTCCTTATGGAGATTGGTAAAGGATGCTCTTTTAACTGATAAAGTAAAGATTAAGGAGAAGCTTGCTGAATGTGAACAGGCCCTTAATCAGGTCCAGGAAGAGCAAATGGCAGAGTTCTTACCCCTTTCCCATTATTCTTTCACATCTCCTTCTTCATTCTTAGATCCACGCTAGCTGCTCTCAACCCTGCCTTCTCATCTTCCCCCTCCCTACCAGGCCCACAGAAAAGTCTTAACTGACCTTCTCCAGAATATTCACCATGGCTTATTTTAGGACTTTCAGCAAAAGAATCTCTACAAAAGTTCAATGTAGATAAACTTCCTATTTTCATGTTGCTCTGTTTTATTTGGCTACTGTCTGAAAAAATCAGCACTCCAGGCGCTGGACACTCCCTTACTAGTTTTCCACAAAAATATGTAAACAAGGCCTCTGGCCTTGAGCTGGGCTTCACAGTGCTGACTACATTTCTAAGATAAGGGAGTTACTAACTGGGCTCCATGGTTACAGCTGGCAGGAGGAAGAACTGGAAAGGGAGATAGAGGAACTGGAGGGTCGATTGAAAAAGTCAAGATTTAAAGCACCTATGGCCCCGATCGATGCTGAGCTCCCTCCTTATAACCCCGATTGGCATGAGGACAACCTCAGAAGGTGGGGGGTGTTCAGTGGCAGCCTAAGACGGCCCAAACTTTTCCAGTAATTGAAAACCTGGATGCCAATGGACAGCTGGCCAGAGTGCATGTTCCTTTAGCCTTTAAGGATATTAAACAACTAAAGGAGGCAGTTACTAATTACGAACCCCATGCCCCCTTTACATTGACTCTCTTCAAGTCTTTCTCTGCCAATCAGCTGACACCTAGTGACTGGCAACAGCTTTGCAGGGCTGTGTTGTCCGGAGGGGATTTTTTGTTATGGAAAAGTGAAAATCAAGAGAGGTGTCGCGAGCTAGCCCCAGTTAATCAGGACACCAGTTTCCCACGGCGTAACCTTGAAATGTTAACAGGCTCGGGACAATATGCTATCATAAATCAGCAAATTAATTATGATCCTGGGGTCTATGCCCAGATAGCTACAGCAGCCGTTCAGGCTTGGAAGGCTCTACCTGTTTCAAATGCTGAAACAAAAATTTCAAAAATTGCTCAAGGACCCTCTGAGCCTTATTCTGACTTCATTGCCCGATTGATGCAGGTAGCAGGAAAAAATATTCCCTAACTTGGAACAAGCCATGCCAATCATTAAGCAATTGGCTCTTGAAAATGCAAATTCCTATTGCCAAAATGCCATTAAATCTACCAGAGCAAAGAGTGTTGATGACATGATTCGAGCTTGTAAGGATATTGATGGAGCTCATATTACTGGACAGGTTCTGGCCGCTGCCCTCAAAACGGGAAGCCAAGGTGTACGGGGCAATCCAGGAATGGAATGGTGCCCCAGGGAGTGGGCGGCTTCGTCACCTCCCACGGACCAACCCCTTTCTATCTGTAGACTCCCCAGGGGAACGCCAGGAAGTGCAGGATGTACAGCTGCAACCGCAGGTCGCAGAGACAGAACAAGCTGCTACCGCAGTAAGATCTTGGCCAGGCGGGGGGAAAATGCAGACAAAAATCAAACAAAATGCAATCGACTAGGAAAACTTGGGAAACTTTTGCCCCGAAAACGGGCAGCAGACTCCATGTTGTTTGCATCACCATGGTAACCATGGGGTGCCTGGCCAGAAGAGCAGCTTCCTGGTCCCACCTCTCACACTTTTGCGGGCTTCCGATTGGTTCTTCCACAGTCACTCAGACAGGACTTCTAGTCCCGCCATCCAGCCACTAACTGTACTGCTGTGTTTCAGATTTCTACCAGAGCTGCTCAGAGCCTGTATTTTTTAAAAAAAATGCCTACCTGTAAATGCTAACGAAAGATATCTTTTTCAGACAAAATTTAATTCCACAGGTTTCTATGTTACAGTCCTAAATTTAAACTAGTTCTAAGTTAAATAACCTGACTTTTTCTTTATAGTTGTGTTACTAAATAATGTTCTATTGATGAGAGATATCAAATATGCTTCTTTATATTTTACTTTTAATTTTGGAGGTTATGAGGATGCATTTGCTCGCCACAGGAACAAGCCGGCAAAGTTCCTGTGATGACCAAAAAATCCTTATTCTCATTGCTAACTATAAAAATAAAAATGTATACTCAAGGATCTTATTTCAGTTACATCAAGTGACGTCACATAGAACAGTGCACTCCTAGTTAAAAATAAATTAAAATGGATCCAAATATTTTAAGACCACGTGGTTACATAAAGTTAATACAATTATAAGTTATGTTCTTATTCTTAATATATATATTTTTAGATATTTAGATAACCTATATTTGTTAATCTATAAATTAATTAGTACATGCCTATTGATTAGTTAATATATATTTGCCTAATTGTTTTTCTTCAACAGGAAGCCCATAATTTATGTTTTATATTTACATTTATCAGATACTCTGCCTTTTCAGTTACAGATATTTGAGATAAATGTGTTTACTATAAATTTGCTTTTAAGTGAAAATACAATCAAGTAGTTTCTAATTCTCAAGGTTACTGTTTAAACTCATAAGATGATAAATTATTAAAATTATTTCTACAAAATATCTAAGGGTTTTAACTATATTTTCATTGATATTTCTTATCAAAGTATAATAATTTGTTTATAGATTCTAAGGTTTTCAGAAATTGTTCCAAAGTATTAAAAAGAAAAAGATGCTTCAACAAAGAAAAAGCACACATGGATCCTAAAAAGAAGAAAGAAATCATCTTTGGGTAAAACAAGGTCTTTATATTCATTTTCCTAAGTAAAAAAGATTTTTATATTGTTATCTAAACAGATGATGTAAAAAGTTAGAGCAATTAAAAAAGAGATTTATATATACTAAACTGACTATAATTAATTTAAGGGTATTTCAGGTTATTTTACTAATTTAACTATACTAATGTGAGCTAAAATTTTGTCCATATTTTGACATGATAAACACCTATTAAAATGTAAGTTTATTTCTTTAAAGAAAGATCCTTATTGCCTAATAATTCTTACTGTTTAAGATAAAGATTAATTTTGGTAAATAAATTCACATTGTTGATTAAACATTAAGTATATTGAACTACTAACTTAAACCCCTGTATGACCTTTTGAGAGGAGACCCCTCACCCACCTCCCCACGAAAACCTACTCCAGAAGCCTTAAAGGCACTTAGATTGATAGAGACAGCCTTACAAGAGATGCAGGTAATGCAGGTGGTCTACTCCCAGTCCTTGTTATTCATTGTTCTGCCGTCAAAACTCACCCCAACTGGAGTCTTTTGGCAGACTGGTCCTATTTATTGGGTTCACTTACCTGCATCCCCCTCCCAGGTCTTGATACCTTTCCATGATCAGGTAATACAATTAGTTTGGAAAGCAAAATATCTAGGAGATGCCTTGTTTGAGAAAACCTTTGATGTTCTCATATTACCATATAATCAAGACATTCTTTCTAAATTAAGACAGGAACATGATCTCTGGTGTCTCTTCTTCTGTAGTTTCATGGGACAGGTTGACAATCACTACCCTAAAAGCAGGCTCCTTGAAAGTCTAAAAACATGTCCAATAATTTTCCCAAAGATCCTGAAACAGGACCCTATTCCAGGGGCACAAACTGTCTTCACTGATGGGGCCAAAAATGGGTTTGCTGTCGTTTCAGATGGGACCCAGGTCATCCGCAAGAGAGTGGCCGATTGCTCAGCCCAAAAGGTGGAAGTTGCAGCCATAACATTGGCCTTACAGACCTATAGCTCGGTGCCCCTTAATGTTTTCACAGACAGTCTCTATATCGCCAGGCTCGCCTCTGCGATTGAGACGGCACCTTATATTGGAAAACAATCCACTATCATGGACCAACTACAGACAGAACAGCTTCTTATATGGGCTAAGACAGATCCCCTCTTCATAGGTCACATTAGAAGTCATTCCGGGCTTCCAGGCCCTCTGGCGGCGGGCAACGCCGTGGCAGACGCTGCCACACATACCACTAACCATGTATATACAATAACTGAGTATGATAAGGCCCTCCAGCTTCATAATAAATTTCACCTAAATGCACAATCCTTACGCTTCCGCTCAAGATGTTCCCGGGATCAAGCTTTAAAAATTGTCTCCCTATGCCCTACTTGTGCATCTTTTATCCATTCCCCTTCTCTGGGAGTCAACCCAAGGGGCCTTCAGCCAAATGACATCTGGCAAACTGATGTAACTCATATTCCTAGTTTTGGAAAGTTGTCCTTTGTACATGTCAGTATAGACACATTTTCTGGGTTTATCTCTGCTACTTTACATTCAGGAGAAAAGGCTAAAGATGTGATACAGCACTATGTAAAAACCTTTTCCTTCATGGGAACCCCCCAATGCATAAAAACAGATAATGGCCCAGCTTATACTAGTCAAACCTTCCAAAAATTTTGCTCACAGTGGGATATTATACACAAAACAGGAATCCCATATAACCCCCAAGGACAGGCCATTGTAGAACGGGCCCATCAACATCTTAAAACCTATTTGCAAAAAACAAAAGAGGGAGAAATATACCAGAGTTGTCAGGGACCACATGCACTGTTAAATATAACTCTGTTCACTTTAAATTTTTTGCTCACAGACGCTGAAGGCCGTACAGCGGCGCAGCGTCACTTCTCCTCTCCCACCATGCAAAAGGCACAAATAAGGTGGAAGGATTTATCTACAGGAAAGTGGCAATCCCCTGCTCCACTCTTGGCTAGAGTGAGAGGAGCTATATGTGTCTTCCCTCCAGGGACGGAAAAACCCATTTGGGTCCCGGAACGCTGCACGAGACCGGTGGACATAGACTCGGGAAGGAGCGATGACCCTGGGACTTCAGGTTCGGCCATTTTCATTTCTCCAAAGAAGTGACAGAATGAGTTTTGCAGGATGGATCTTCCTTATAATGGTCCTGTCATACAGGCCTGCAGACGGAGGGCTAGAACCCCCACCAGGTAATATCCATCAACATCTTTTTGGGACCCCCCTGCGAGTGCAGGGGAGGGATTTGGAATCAGGCCCCCAGTAGCTGGATTCAGACAGCCGATTGTGTAACCAAGGTAGCCTACCTCCGGGCTGAAGTTCATCAACAAATTGGGGGATTTCACCACCCTAAATGGGTATGCGTGAACAAACCAAAGATTAACCCCCCTGGTCCCGAAAAAACCCTCAGTAACTGCTCCACAACTTGCACTTATACCTCAGCAGTTCATGTCTCTTGCTATGAGACGGCCTCGATTTGTGTACACAAGGGACAACAGTATTTTGAGGCCAGATTGACCTAGACCCGGTTGGGGGAGGGGGTGGGAGTGACTTCTCACTTCACTCCATTTCTTTTCTGCCAAGGGGGAGTTGAATCTAAACTCCGGCTGGCTGGGTGTCAGAGTGAGGTTGGTAAGTCCTCCTGTTGGCCCACTGCAGCCCCTACAGGGATCTCTGACGGGGGGGGGGGGGGCCTACTGATTCTGTTAAACATCTTCAAGTTATCAAGCTTTTGAAACCACAGGTCCCTGACCTCATATACCACCCCTTGGTGCTGCCTAAGTCTCAGCTCCCAGATCTGGATGCCAATATGTGGGATATCTTAAAAACCACCCTTTTCTTACTTAACAACTCTGATCCCACGCTTGCTAGTGACTGCTGGCTCTGCATGACAACAGGGGCAGTCATGCCCATGGCAGTTCCTATCAATGCCACCATATCTAATGATGGGACCTGCCAGCCCAGGCTGCCTTTCAAGGTCCAACCTTTGGGCACTTTTACAGAATGTCTCCTAGGTGCAATGCAAAACAACATCTATGATGTTGATGTTGGAGTTACTTCCTTTGGAAATTGCTCAACAGTAAAAAATTATTCCTCACCCACTCCAGCCCTCTGCCCCCCTAATGGCACTGTTTTTATGTGTGGTGGGAACTCTGCCTTCCCCCAACTCCCAGAAAATTGGACAGGTGTCTGTGTCCTCGCCTTGCTCCTCCCTGACATAACCATTGTCCCTGGGGATGAGCCCCTGCCCATCCCCAGCCTAGAGACTCTAGTGAGAAGACACAGGCGAGCTGTACAAGCTCTACTGCTACTCGCCACACTGGGGATAATGGCTGCTGTGGGCACAGGCACAGCTGGACTGGGTACAGCGATACATTCTTATCGCCATCTATCTCAGCAGCTTATAGATGATGTGCAGACCCTATCTGGCACTATTGGGGACCTACAAGACCAAATTGACTCTTTGGCAGAAGTAGTCCTTCAGAATAGGTGAGGCCTAGATCTGCTGACCGCCAATCAGGGAGGGATTTACTTAGCTTTGGGAGAAAGGTGCTGCTTCTATGCCAATAAATCAGGCATAGTTCGCACTAAAATCAAGGAGCTTCAAGAAGACCTAGAGAAAAGAATTATTTGAGAACCCTCTTTGGACTGAGATGAATGGGTTCCTGCCCTACCTTCTTCCCCTCTTGGGGACCTTACTGAGTCTTCTTTTGATTGCAACCTTGGGACCTTGTGTTGCAAATAGGATAACTCAATTCATTAAGGACCAGATTAACATTTTAACCTCCAAGCCAATACAGGTTCACTACCAACACCTGAAGATGGATGACTCCGCCCACGAAGTGTACTTACAACCCATCCGGAGATGAGATGAGATGGACAGGAGCCAATACCCAGCCCTCCTATGTGCCTGCTTTTGCCCAGGTCCCTAATTACCCTGCTGACTTGGTGCCGTCATCCCAGACCCTTACGTTCAGAAAGCTCCCTGGTCATAGCTATCCCACTGGCAAAGATTATGACTGGGATCCGCAGTTGTGTCCTGCTGGCCATGACATCCTAACTGAAAAGTGTTCATTTACTAGGACAAGAGCTGATCTTGTAGTACCCAGTGACGGGCAACTTCCACGCTTGCACTGCAACCTAAGCCAGGGGAATGGGGCCTCCCCAGAGACGGGTAAGCAGTGCAGGGGCGGTGGATGACCTAAGACAGGGGCTACTTGATTCCCTTTGACATGCAAAAAACTAAAGAGGGGGACTTGCTGGTGGCAGGCCTTCCCTGGCCCCTGGGGCTCAGCCCCGAGTTTCTTGTTCTGCATGTCAAAGTGGCCAGCTCACAGGGTCGTGAAGCAGGCTTGCGGTTTCATGTTTATCTGCCTCAGACATATATGCCTTTTTGGGAACATCTTGGCCTTCTCGGAGCTTTCTGATAAGGGACGGTCACGGTAACCCAAGAGTAGCAGGTGTTATTCCTCCTCTGTTTTGGCTAAATTTCCACTGCAGTTATAGAAAGTATATAAGGGAACAAACTTGGATAATAAACGGCACACATGCCTCCTCCTGGATGAAGAACCTTGGTGTCCTGTGATTTTTTTTTTTTTTTTTAACCTCGACGTCTCTCGCCGGACTCGGTTTCCGTTAGCCGGACGCGGCAGCACATGGTAGACAATCCATGCTGAGCACTTTGGCTTTGATTTGTTTGTGCCATAAAATTTAAGATATAAATAAAAATGTGAGTTAGAGAAATTCCTTGGTCTGAAGTGAAAATAACAGATGTGAATTATGTAAAAGAAATTCATATAGATGGGCACAGAGGCACACAGGCCTGTAATCCCAGCTGCTGGAAGGAGTGAAGCAGGAGGATGGCCAGTTCTAGGTCAGCCTGGGAAACATAAGCCTTGCCTCAATATTAAAAGGGAGAGGGGGCAAGATGTGTAGCTCAGTGGTACAGCACCACATTCCCCATTAGGACAAGTATCACAAAAAAATAAACAAACAAACAACAGCCTGACATTCATTCATATTAAATTTTTTTTATTTTCACACAAGGATCTATCTGCCTCCAGTTGGCTGCACCCTAGAGGCTGGAGGAAGCCCGCCCTCAGGTCGCAGGCAGGCACTGGGCAGCACAGTGGCAGGAGGTGGTCCTAAGGGCTCTGCCCAAGCCACATAGTTGTGGTGGTTGATCTGGGACCACAGATTACCCTGATTGCCACTGGGCTGGGACAGGAGGAACACAGCTTTCCCGGATCTTAGATGTGGTCTTGGTCTTCAGCAGCCTCAGAAACTGTGAACATGGTCGCCTCTTTGTACTTCACACAGTCTCCTGAGATTACTGTGTCTCCAGGAGGCGACACTGGCTTCAATTGGCCCCAGTCTTCAGGGCAGTTGGGCAGCTACTGAGCAGGGAGCTGCACTCTGGCTCCCAGAATCCTTCTGGGCAGAGCAACGAGGATGCCCTCTGCCTCGGAGGTACTGAGCGAGGTTTCCCTCACCTCGCACCCTGGGAAAATAGTTTCCGAACTCCCAGGACCCGATTTCCAGAGTGCTCCTCAAACTCTAATGCGAAAAGGAATCACCAGGCCATCCTTTAAAAAGAGATTCTGAATCAGTAGGTGGAACCTCAGAGTGCAGTTCTAACCAGCCCTCCTCTGAAGCCCACAGAAAGGGACCACAGCACAGAGTACTGGAAGACTAAAAACCACAGCCAACACGACCAGGGCCTACAGGGCAAAGCTTTTTCTATTTTCTTTTCACAAACCAGACCCTGCTGTTGGCAGCTTCAGTGCACCAACCACCCCTATAGAAAAGGGACGAGAAGATCTTTGCTTGGTGAGGTATGAAGAGCTGTGATTTCTTGTGCCATTAGGCAGGGAAGTATGAAGGAATCTCTGCACTCTTTATTTCTGCTTTGGATCAGTCAGAAACACTTGTTGTCAGTACCCTGGTGCTCCAACATCTGCCCTTTCAAATGCTTGGATATACTTGGGAAATAAAGTATTATTTTAGGCAGTGAAAACTTAACCTCTCAGTAACATCATTTTAATTTCTGTGGCCTTTAGTGATTAAAAGATACCCTTTATGATTTATCACTATCTCCTACTTTATCTATGGCTTTAGATATTTTTTTCTCTATTTTCTAAAACACATTTTCATAAATCTAAAACAGTAATTAGCAATGGGAGATCAAAAGTCTTTTCTTTTCACATCTAAGGGCAGGAAAAGAGTAGAGTCCATTTATCCAAATGATTCAATTGAGGATCAAAATTGTCTCCCCTCCCTTTTTTTTTTTTTTTTTTTTGAGAAAAAAGGAAAAGAAGGTTTATTGCTGTGCTAGCAAAGGAGAAACACAGGGGACTCCTGTCCCAAAGGCTGTAATCCTGCCCATCAACAGGAACACGGAGCTTTTAAAGAGGTGATTCAGAGAAAATGAGATTAGGGAGGAGAGATCAGCAAGGACAAGATCAGGGAAAAGAAGGTAAGGAAAAAGATTAGGGAGAAAATCAGGGAGAAGAAGGTTGGGAAAAAGAAAAAAAAAACATGTAAATTTCAAAGCCCCAAGGGATATAGTCAAAGCATCAAACGAACCCCTGTTACATTTTCCTACTGTCAATTTCTAGCCTCCATTTCTATGGAAAGTGGGCAATGACATCTCCAAGTTACTTTCTGCTGAAAGGGGGAAGTAACCCAAAGTCCTTGTTCTCTATTTGGTGGGACATGGACAGTTAAGAACATTCAGCATCAGAACAGTCCAGAGCTCCACTGTGGCAAATGGCAGGGGATTGGACCATGCATACATAGAGCAGGGATGCAGCCACCTTGTATCCTTGCATGGAAGTAAGTTCCTTCATTCTTGAGAGGGGCTCTTTGTCATGTTCCACCCTCTGCCTTTCATAATGGCCCTCTAGTTTTCTCACTCTAAATAAAACAAGGTAAATTGGAAATCTCAATTTTCCATAACAAATTATGTACTTTCAATGACAGGTGTGGCATGAACTCACTTAAGGGATTCTGAAAGATAGGGATAGGACTGAAGCCAGGGCCCAAGGCAGAAGCTAGTGCTGGTAACAGATAAGTTCAGAATGGGAAGGCAAAAGTCAAGGCTTAACCTAAAGGCCAATGGACAAAAAAGGGTCTTATGTTTTCCCATTCACTGAGTGTTTTGCTCTCCTATTTAACAACTAACTGAATAAACTCATGAAATGACTACTTATTTTTTTCTTTATTTGAAGTGAGGATAAAATGTCATCAAGAAATATTCCCTCACAATCCATAAAGCCAATTAAGACAAATATCATTATGTTATTATAGATCAAATAAGGTTGATTTAATTTGCAAAACTTCTTAAATGTCTAGAAAAGGAAAAACACTGAAAGGAAAGTGTTCCTGTGCCAAGGCATATTCCAGGCTCAAGATCTGGGCACCACTCCACCCTGTGCCTTTCCAACCCAACTGAGGAAGGTGTGAATCTGCATGCTCCTGTGCAGAGATGACAGCATGGGACAGTAGATCAGAAACAGAAATGAGTTTCAGAGACCAAGGAAGAAGGAGCATGCTGTGGGAATGCCTCTGGGGACACATATAGCTCCAACAGGTTCTTCCTTCTTTCTGTTCTTTTGCATCTACTAATCTACTGGGACAAGGACTTCAACTGCAGCAGTGTGGAGCTGCCAAGACCAGACAGGTGCTTAGACAGAAGTCTCCAATCCTATCTATCTATGTGGAAGTCATTTCTGTGCCTTTAAGAATTCTGATCAGCAGCCCTAGTAAACTAGATTGGGTTCTGGTCTGCTCAAGGCTTTCCAAGCTGGGGAATTTCCCCCCAACCCTGTTCTCTTTCCAGGGGGAGCTCTAGAGTTGCAGAATTCTGTGCCTGTTCCTACAGGAGAGAAAAAATATGGATTTTTTTCATCTTTGCCTATGTAGTGCTTTTAAAATTGATTTACTTGTGGGCATATATTAAACTGTACATATTGAGGAGGAATTTTGGTCATCTTTCCATATATATACATATGGAGTGTATTGATCACATCCATTCACTCTTCTTCCACCTTCTCTTCACACCTTCCCAAGCCCTAACAATCCCTATTCTACATTAAAGTAAAATTTTTTAAGATTCCACATTTGAGAGGGAACATGCCATACTTATAGCTATTTTCATAACATGTGGCAAAAGGTAAGCACTCTGTATATGCTTAAGTTAGTACTAATGCAGAGTTTATGACATTGAAGGTAAAAGGATCATTAAACACAGTAGACTGTGGTCCTGTAAGATGCTAAATATATGTACTTCTGACAATTTCAAAGTGAATCTGATAGACAGTCGACAGTGAGTCATGCATGTAATCCCATCTACTCAAAAGATTGAGGTGGAAGGATTTCAAGTTCTAGGACAACCTGGGAAATTTAGTAAGACTCTATCTCAAAAAGAAAATAAATATCAAGTGGATCTGGTACAAGAATTTGAAAAATCCCCTTAAATTAGGGAGATGTTTAAAGAGCTTATGTTTTTAGCATAATAGTACCAATCATGTAAGAATAAATATAACTTTAAAAGGGTTGTTAGTTGTATTATGTCAGTTGTATTATGTCCTTTTACCTTCTTCAGTACTGAAAATTGAAGCTGGATCACTTTAGAACAGAGATACATCCCCAGCCTTTTTTATCATTCTGAGACAGGATCTCCTATAGTTACTCAGCCAGGCCTCAAATTTTACTCTTTCTGCCTCAGCTACTCTAGTAGCTAGGATTACAGGTGTATTTGAAAACTGTGCCTGACCTATATGATTTCTTAATATCTAAAATCTACTTTTTGAAATTAACAATTGTGTTCTCACTCACAGGTTAATCAATCAGCACCACCTGTGGCTTAGAAAATTTAAATGTCACTTAAATCTATTATAAGTTGAGACAAGAATTTGAATCAACAGTATTTAGTTATTTGATATTTATGTCTATAGCTTGCCCTCCCTTCCTTTCCTTCCCTCCCACGATCTCTCTCTTCCCCTTAGTCCTTTTAATGTAGAAATTCATCTGTACAGAAACAAAACAGGAAGTTGATAATTCCAGGGAAGACTTAAGAATTGATCTCCATCTTCTCTCAAACAGTCCTCCCCAAGAGGTCCTAAATTTCATTATAATCTAGAGCATAGCCTGTGCTTTGATTTGGAATAGTGAATTAAGCCTTTGTAGAAGAAGAAGTACATGCCTGAAGAAATGCTATGTGACATAGGACATCACATATGTAAAGGAAACAGAGAGACTGGCATTTCACAATAAGTAACCCTTTGTAAAATATTTTAACCTTAAATCTAATTAATAACTGATGCCATTTGATTTCATTCAAGATGATTGCTTCCCTTTCTTTTTGTTTTGCTTTTTTGATTTGCTCTTCTTAGATATACAGAATAGTCAAGTGAAGATGATTGTTTTTCCACTGAAGTTCATCAGACCCAGCCTTCTGAAGCAATTTGCCTCCAAGAGTACCATCATCACCTGCCGCAGTCTGGCTGAGCACAAAATCACGAGCCACCACACACCTTGTAGATTCAAACAGCAACTCTTTATTCCTGAACTCACACCGGCCTTCTACAAACACATTCTGGGCCAAAATTCACATACTCCACCAGGCTCTAATCAGCAGGATATGCCCTATTCCCAGCAGGGTACACCTTAAACCTGGAACCACCCTAAACCCAAGGAGCGGGATACTCCCTAAAACCTGATCTGCCCTGGTCCTTGAGCAAGGTCACCTTACTCAAGCATACATGCAATGTCACTGCAACTGTCCAAGGCAAGTCCATTTCCTTCCTCTAAGCAACATGGGGTATGCTGGCAAGGAAATTTCGATGCGTCATTCCTACTTGGCAATGGCTCTCACCAATCACCCAACATAATGAACTCTACATTAGGATTGGGCAAGAAGGGCTGGGGTTGTGGCTCAGTGGTAGAGTGCTCCGCTAGCACATGTGAGGCCCTGGGTTCGATCTTCAGCACCACGTAAAAATAAATTAATAAAAAATATGTATTGTGTCCAACAACACAAAAAAAATTTTAAAAAAAGATTCTGCAAGAGAGCCATATATAAGCATCTGAATGCTTAACAGCCACTCTTTTGCCACTTATCTGAACCCTAACACTGTTTCTCCTGATCTAGAGGCCAAAATCATGGGCCATTACTCCTGTGTGAAGCAGGTTCTGAATTCTGCAGAGATGACACTGAGATCCCAGTTGCTTTTGATACTGAGCTCAGAAGATTCTAGGCCATGACTACTCCTCTACATTTCTACTGGGAACTACTCTCTAGGCCATGGGGGGCTGCTATATTGGGCTTGTCCTTGACACACTCAGTTGCCTACAGCACAGATACTAAGAAACAGGCCTAGTTCCTCCTACCTGCCTGCCTGGAACCCGATGCCCATGGCACAGAAGAACTCAAATTCAGCCTCAGGAGAGTGCCATGCTGCAAAGCAACCATGAAGTCACCTGTCCTGGCAGCTTCTCTTGGTCACATTCATGTAGTCCTGGAAAGAGGCTTCCCAGAAAAATGCTGATCTTAACCCTGGGCCATGATCACTGAGTCCTACAAGTACTGAGTATTCAATCTGAGGGATTCTATTTATTCTCCCTTTCAGACAAATGTAAGATTTCTCTCTTACACATGTCTCTTTGTTTACTTACTAAAAGGCAAGAGATATGATTTTTATAGACCCTCATAAATATTTGATTCTCTTGTTCAACAGTAGACAGAATGAAGAGAGAACAGAGATGGAGGAGTTCTGCATGGGGTTGGGGACAAAGCTCTGATACTGAGCTATGCTATGAACTTGATATCAGAGCCTTAGGGAAGGGGTCCTAACTTGCTTTGGTGGGCAGAGTTATGGAAGGTATCCAGGTGAACGATGCAAAAGAGCCGCAGCTGTTGGCCTCAAACAAATCTATCCAAGTATACAAAAGAATGTGTGGCAGGAGTTCCTTAAGTGGGAAGTGTGTCTCCTTGGATAGTACTTTTGTTCTGCATCTACTTAAGGAAGAGCCTGGAAGTCTCCAGTTTTTAATGCCTTCACACAGTTGCCCCTGGCCAGCACAGCCTCTCCCAGACCCTAGCCCCATTCAGATTAATGTCACTCAGATATGGTTTAATACCCACCATGGAGAGGAGGTTTTAGAGGGCAAAACTTCTGCTTCTGGTTTCTGGATCTCTGTGTAAATGCAGTTAATATATAGAGAAAATATAAAAATGTCTGTTTAGACAATTTATTTCTTGATTGAAAAGCTTATATGAAAGGAAAACTGTAAAAATCCATACAATTTTGAAAGGCATTATTTTTGCTGAAATAAAAATGTTAAACTAACTTGATAAGAACATCCTGAAAACAGAATATTTTAGTACTTTTTAAGGAGAAAATGTATATTTTATGAATAAAACCTAAGTCCATTCTTTTGTGGTTGTTAAAAATAAAAAGTATTGTAACAGGCTAAAATGCAGCAAGAGGAATGTTAACGCACAGTTGTGTTCCTTTTGCCTTTAGGAACAGAAACTGAACACACTTAGTTTAAGCACAAGGGATGAGAATAACTCATAATCTGATCAAAAAGCAAAGATAGATTTAAGACTGAACATCAAAGAATGTTTCAAAAACACACAGCAACAGACACAAAAAAGAGACTTTAAGAAATTAGAAAAAAACTGAATCAGAAGGCATCAAGCCTAAAGCAAACCTCTTCAGAGCCACAAAGGCCCCAGCAAATGTCAGAATACTGGGTCACTTCAAGTGTTTGTGGGAAATGTGTACATGCAGTACTGCACAAGACTATTGTTGGAAAGTAAATGCTGTGCTCACCCTAAAAAACAATCTGGTAATGCTCAGAAAAGTTCAGGTAATGCTCTTTTGAGGAAAGAGTTATGTTTATGGGCACCTGCCTTAGGTAAATGTTCCCACAGGTGTGTTGGGGTTTAAGTGTGCAGAGTTTAGCTCCCTCAGCCTGACACTTTGCAAGAAGCTGTGGCTGTGATTTAGGTCAGCTAAAGGCATGCCTCGCTAGGAGGAGGAAAAGTCCTCTTCCCCTTATCACAAGACACAAGCTTCTGATGGTTTGGCCTAGAGGAAGAAGCTTCCTGCATACTGGACCTGGGAACAGTACATTTGGGGATTAGATAATGTCTACAAAGAACTTTGGGAGGGTACTTATCAAATGAACAGGAACAACTTGAATTTAGCTCTGTGTACCCGCTGAGGCATGATATTTGGGCTATGTGGATGAAGTGTTACTGAAGAATTGCTTGCTTTGTTAGAAGAAGAATATAAAAGGAACATGCAAATAAAGCTCAGCATGCAGTTGCAATTGCTGCCTTGGCTCTGCATCCCCTGTGTCCCGGTTATTTCGTGACCCTTACCCAGGGACCCGAACGAACTAGACGTTCACACAGGTGCATAGTGACAATTATGTGTGGTGATAGGGGACAGCAGAAATACAAATGTCCACTCAGGACAATGGAGAGGTAGAGTGTGCTAAGGCACATCAGAGGCTACTGTGTTAGAGTTCAAAGCTGCAGGTGAAATGTACATAAAAAGATCTTAGTAACTCACAAAGAAGGGCTTTGATTGCAGATTAGTAGTAGAGTTCTTGCCTGGCATGCAAGAGGCCCTGGGTACACTTACCAATGCTACCACAATAAATAAATAAATACATAAATAAATAAATAAATAAATAAAGTTAAAAATTCATTCTTAATAAAATTAGATATGTCTCCTGAAACTTTTTACATCAAATGAAAATATAATCACCTATAGAATGAATCATTCCTCTTCCTATAACTTGTCCAAGGTGATCTGAGAAAATGGTTCAATATTGTCGTGATACATAAAATCCCACAAAATCTTAAAAATAATGAGGTTTAAATCTTTGTGTTCACTATTAAAACACAAGGTAACTGCCAAGTCATCAAGGGTATGCATATCCAAAGGGCCACCAAGTGTCTGAAAGATGTCACTTTAAATATACAATGTGGGTTGGCATAGTGGTTCATTCTGTATTCCCAGGAGCAATAGAGACTGAGACAGGAGATTCCAGAGTTCAAGGCCACCCTCAGCAACCTTGTGAGGGTTTATGCTACTTACTGAGACCCTGTCTTAAAACAGAAAATTTAAAAAGACCAGGGGATTAACTAAGAATTAAGTACCCCTGGGTTCACTCATCAGTAACCAAAAACCCAAAACTAAACAAAAAATGTGTGCCTTTCCACTGTTAAAATGGTAGAATTTGATTGGTGTGTCTAAACAAAAGAGTGGAGCTGACATAGGGTCCATAGACCAAAAAAACTACTCAATTTTGGCAGACATATTTAAATGTGGAAGAGTAATGGTAAACTTGAGGATTTAGATATGAGTTCTTTGGTCATTTAATGAATCCAATGAGTAAAGAACCTAGATATACTGCCACATTCATAGAGCTCATGGCCAGATTAACCCATACATGAATTCCCCTGCCCCATTGAGATGATCCTTACTGAAAAAGAATTGTTTCCTAAACCAGAAGAAAATGCATACACACACATGAAAACAAACACATGCACAAAAAAGAAACACACACACACAAAAAAAAAAAAAAACAACAAAAAGAAAAAGAAAAAGAAAGATGTCTCTAAATTGCTGAGACTGGCCTTGAACTTTAAATCCTCCTGCTGCAGGCTCCAGAGTCACTCAGATTACATCTTTGCTACAGCAGAGCTGGCTAAACATACATTTAAATAAAATAGAAATGGGATGAATTGCTATAAAAAAAAAAGGAAAGTAGATAAAGAGGAACAACTTAGGATAAAATACTCCTATTTACATTAGAAAAGGTTAGGATTCTGGGGGTGGGGTGCAAACTATGGATAATGTAAGATTAACTCTATTGATTTGTCCTTTAGACAGGAAAATCATAGGAAATTTAGATGCACTTTAATGCAGAAAATCTAGGCATAGAATAGAAAATTTACAATTCTAGGGACTGGGGTTGGGTCTCAGTGGTAGAACACTCACTAGCATGTGTGAGGCACTGGGTTTGATCCTCACCACTACATAAAAATAAAGAAAGAAAGAAAATGTGTCCATCTATAATTTTTTTAAAAAAAAGAAAAATTACAATTCAAAATAGTCATAGGACTCTCCTTTTCTCAAAACAACCTGCTCCCCTTACTCATTTCCCTACTTAGCCATGAATGCTTTAAAACTTAGCCTCTCCATCCAGTTCCAGGATGAATTAGCTTATGGTCTTAAGACTATGATCCAGCACCACTGAGTCTGTTCTCTAAAACCAGGCAATCCCTGCACATATGGGGAGAATTAGCTGGGTTCAATAACCCATTCAGGAAATCCCAGCAAATGAAAAGACTGAGGGAAGAAAAACACATGTTTGAGGCCATACTAGGCAACATGGCCAGATCTTGTCTCAAAACAGAAAATAAAAAGGGCTAAGAAGAAGCTCAGTGGTTTAAAGCCTAACATTCAAACACCAGCATGAGTGGAAAAAATAAAATGGAATGCAAGATTGGACACAGTCATTACTTTATGTGGTTGGTTTGTTGTTGTTTTGGATACCAGGAATTGAATTTAAGGGCACTTGAGAATGGGTCCAAATCACCAGCCCTATTCTTTCTTTCTTTTTTTTCTTTCTTTTTTTTTTTTTTTTTTTTTGGTATTTTATTAGAGACAGGGTCTCACTGAGTTCCTTAGCACTTCACCCTTACTGAGGCTGACTTTGAACTCAAGGTCCTCCTCCCTCAGTGTCCCAAGACACTGGAATTACAGTGGTGCATCCCTATGCCTAGCTAATTTGTCTATGTTTATCTGAAATAGGGAGAGAATTTTGATACTGATTTGAAACTGCCAAGGACTGGAGCCTGCCTGGCCACCCACACCCACCCACCTTTTCACTATCTAATTCAATCAAAACCAAGGAATTTCAACAATGCCTTCAGGATTAGTCCATTTGCACCTTAATCCTACCAGGTTCTTCAATCAATTTGTGATGCAAATGAATGTCCCAGGAAAGTGATTGGATATGTCTTCTGAGGTCAGCTACAAGACAGACCACTATAAAAAGGTGCAGTCCATACCAGACTGAATCATTTGCTCCTTTTCCTAGTCCAGGAACACACCTTGGCCTGGTAGGGAAGCTGAAACTATGGGGGTCCCTCTGTCAACCTCAGGATCCCTGACTCCCAGGAGGGCATGTCCAGAGACCAACATGCCACCAGGCCTGAACCCAGAACAGGAGTGGGCCTGGGCAATGGATAATTTTCCTGCTCTGAGCCGCCACTCCTGCCAGTGCCTCCAGAGCTGTGGAGATGTGAATTTTTTGGTAAGCTATCTCACTGGGCCTACACAGAACAGGGAGCTGTCTTTGGGAATCTGAGAGTAGTGTACTAATGGAATATGTTGTTACACAGGAGCAGAGAGTTGAGAGGGGCCAAAAACGAGGTCTAGACCTGAGCATCCAGGAGCCAATGACTGAATCCACTCAGGAGCTCCAATCACCTTAAGAAGAGGCAAGCCCTACCATCAGTACAGCCCAATGGACCCTGAACCTCCCAGCAGGTGCCAGTGCCTGGGCTATTGGACAGACACACATTCAGGCTGCCTCTTGGAGCCCAGTTCATCCCTCCAAGCTGCTGAAAACCAAGGCTTACATCCCAGAGGAACCCAGAATAGAAAGGAATCCCAGCCTGGAGGACGACTTGCAGTACAATATCCATCAGTCAATGCTCTGGAAGGAGCCTGAAAGACTCCATTGGGGACCCTCATACTGACCTTGTGGACTCATGCACTGGGAATGTGCCCTGTATGCCTAGGAGCTTTGGCTGTGCTGATCATTCTTATTTTGTTCTTGCTCTCCTGAATGAATTAAAGGTTCTTCAATAAGAACAAAAAAATCTTTGTGTAATTAATTTGATAAGGAACTCTTCTTTTAGATGGACTGAGAATTCTAATAGTTTCTAATCTGATTGAATTTTTCATGATAATTAAACCGATTCCTTTATTCACTCATTGTCTATTGATTTTGAGGGAGTGAGTCAGGATGGGGAGTTGTATAGGTGGGTCTGGGGCAAGAAGGAGACAATTACCCAGGTCAGAGCTGTGGGCTGAACCCAAGGGCATCTATGAAGATATGAGGGTAGGGTTTTAACAGAATGTGTAGTTGGGTGGCCACTTGCTGGTGTTTCTTCAAAACTGAATGTGTCCTTCTTGAACTCTGGAGAGAGCCAGTATCAACAAGTGTCCTTTAAATGGTCTCCAGTTACATTACTTAGGAAAGAAGACCAAATGAAATCTCTAGTCTTGGGCCTTCTGAGTTGACAACCAAGGAATCCAAGACATCAGCTTGGCATGTCCAGGCAGTTACAGAATCCTGCCCTGGTAGGCTCTGTCCAATGGTGGGTGTAAGGATGGCCTAAGGCCTTAGCCTAAGCAACTCCATTTTAAAACTCCAGCTTGAAAACTGCACTATCACCAGGCATGTCTACCTACAGAGCCCTCTAGTATGGCCCTCAGACACAAACCAGTCACTTCTCCCTACCCTGTCAAGTTCAGAGTTGAGCCTCTCCTAGGTTGCACTCACTCTGATGAGAGCAAGCAGCAAAAAAATCAGGGTAGGGAAAAATAGACCAGATGCTTTAACCCCAGAGCAAATGATGTCATTGAGAAATCTGGTGGCAGCTGATAGGAATTGAAAGGGTGGTCAGAAGCCCCCAAATTTAGTATAAATGATGGAGCAAATGAACAGACATTCAGCCAGCTGACACTGATGCACACAAGCCGGAGAGTCTGATGAGGACCTAGAATGACATCCCAACTCTTTTCATCTGCCTGATCCTTTGACTTGTTCTCATCTCTTTCAAATTCTACAGCAGCCTCTTCACTCTAGTGAAAAAAAGGACTTTTCCCTATGACCACCTCCTCAGCCAGCAATCAGCTCCACCCCAGGAGAAGCCTGCCTTAGTTTCTGACCTGATCACTGTGGTCAAAGTAAATGTTCATCTGCTGGACTTAGAGCCCAAGGCTTGAGACTTTTGATCTGAAACTTAAGCTTAGCATGCAGAGGAAATTTCTATCATGAGCGTATCATGATTAAGTGTGATTTCAGTGCTTAGAATTAATCTAGAGTTGTTTGCTGTGAGTTGATTATGTTTATAAAGTGCTAACATTAAGGATTGTCAGTTCCTTGATTAAGAACCTATGGAGTAAAATTGTATTGAATGATTTGAGTGAATAAAGCATTGAAAATGGCAGAAGCACATGGACATTATTTATTTCTCCCCCTGGACTGCATAAGTTGCACCTTTTGCCCATCATGACAGTGGAGTCACATGGAAAACATCAGTTTGCGCAGGTTTCTTTAGCCAGCTATCATCAGCAGGGTGCCATGATGAGTACCAGTAGTCTAAGCTACACAGGAGTCTCAGACAGGAGCACTGCTTGAAGCCACCTTGAGCAACAGAGCAATATCCTGTCTCAAAAATAAAAAAAAATAAAAAGATAAATTACTATACAGTAGGCTGAGCTTCAAGGGATGTAAATGCCTTCATTACATGGACATGGACTTTTAAATTTTCCTGTTTCCTGAAATCCAGTAGGTTTTAGATGAAAGAATTTGGATTTAGAGGGGCTTAGGTGCTAAGTCTTCCTGAACAGTGGGATCAGACCTGTTTGTCTTTTTTTCTCATCAGCTTGATTGAGTGTTAATTGTCCATGACAGGGAATGGAGTAGAGGTCAAAGAGGAGTTGGAGTGTTTCTGTGGTTAGATATAGAGAGAACATTCCATGTGATCACCCTTACTTCTAAAGACTTAAAGTCTAAATCAGCTTTTCTTCCTCTCCTTCTCCTTGTTGATTTTTTTTGAAACTTGAGGACAATGAGAGTATTAGGCTCCACAATAAATAAAGGCAGGAGGCTAGGTGAAGTGGCCCAGTCCTATAGTCCCAAGGACTTAGAGTTTGAGGGAGGAGGGAAACAAGTTTAAGGCCAGCCACAGTAAATAAAGAAGTCCTTGTCTCAAAAAAAAAAAAAAAAATAGAGATGGAGCTGAGGGAAAGAAGCCTTGTTGACCATATGTGAAGCCCTTGATTGGATCACCAGCACCACCAAGGGGAAGGAAAAAAAAAAAAAACACGATGAGACATGACCACATATTCCACTTTCCAACATTTCCAGACATTGGGAAATTTTATATTTTACAAAAGTAGTTGTACAAAAGGACATCTTTTCATTTTTGAGAAAGTTTTCATTGTTTTACACACACACACACACACTCAAACACACACTGCCTAGCCAAATAATTAGCATTGTCATAATGTACTTTCTTTTGGTTAAATTGGCATAAAACAAAATTAGAACTATCTAGAAGTCTTTATACAAATTATGCTTTCAGTATTGAAAATCATGAAAAGAAACACATAGCATAGCACATGATAAAAAAATAATGCTGGCAAAATAAAATAATAGAAAGGAAAAGAAAAAATGACATTAAACTGAGTTGTTTTCTTGGTACTTGGGTATGAACCTGGGGTACCTTAACACTGAGTTACATCCTCTGCTGTTTTTTTCTTTTAAGGGACTCTCACTAAGTTGCTTGGGGCCTCATTAAATTACTGAGGCTAGACTGGAACTTGTGATTCTCTTGTCTCAACCTAATGAGTACCTGGAATTATAGATATTTTAGGGATTGATAATGGTCAATTGCATAGAGGTAGTACACAAAGCTGGCTAACTTTCACAATCACTAACTCTATTTCAAAATCTTACGTTGAAAGGAATTATGCTTTTTTAAAAAATTAAAATTTATTTTTTAGTTGTAGTTGGACATACCCACCCACTGGGCAAAGTGCCTAAGGCCTTATAATTCTTTAGGGGAGTACAAAATTGTTTTCATTTCTTGTAAAACTAAAAGAAAACAATTGACTCTCAGACCTAATATAACATCTAATATATAATATTAACATCTTGTCTTAAAATCATAGTGAAATGATTTTTAATTTAATTTAATTTTCTATTTTCATTTGTTTAAAGAGAGAGAGGAGGGGGGAGAGAGAATTTTTTAATATTTATTTTTCAGTTTTCAGTGGACACAACATCTTTATTTTATTTTATGTGGTGCTGAGGATCGAACCCAGCACCTCTCGCATTCGAGACAAGCGTGTTACCACTTGAGCCACATCCCCAGCCCCAATACCTTTATTTTTATTTATTTATTTTTATGTGCTGATGAGGATCTAACCCAGAGCCTCACATATGCTAGGTGAGTGCTCTATCACTGAGTCACAACCCCAGCCTCCCACCCTCCCCCCCTTTTTTAAATTTTAGGGCAAGAATCTCCTTGGAGATAATGTTCACATTTATTTTCTCTATGGTATTGTTTTTCTGAAATACAAGAAAGAGTCTCATGATCTTGAATTGAAAATGATACATGAAGAAATATGATACATGAAGAAATCTCTGTTTGAGAGAAAGAAGCCAGTGTGGATTTTACTGTCACAATTTTTGTCACAAAGATCCAAGGAGGAGGAGTTTTTATCCTTGGGACTCAGAGAACACACACAGAAGCATAGACTCCTTCACAAAGTTTCATCTTAACCATGCAGGACCAAGTGAATTCTGCTTTGAAGTGGGTTTATAATTTGGCCTCTCTAGAGATAGAGCCCCAGCTGCTGCTAACACAAATCCCTAGGATACCAGGCAGGACTCACCTACCCACTAGGCAAAGTACCTAAGGCCTTATATTACTTTAGGGGCCTACAAAATTGTTTTCATTTCTTGTAAAACTAAAAGAAAACAATTAACTCACATACCTGATATATCATCTGATATATAATCTTAACATCTTGTCTTAAAATCATAGTGAAAGGATTTTTAATTTACTGTATTGATAGCCTTTTCAATGCAGGAATGAATCTCTGAAGTTTCAAGTGTGCCTGGGGCCAAGACTCAGGGTGGGTCCCTGCAAGGGGAAGAGGGCTACAGGTTCTGTTCCAATTCCTCAGCCTGAGGAAGGCTTAGCTTTTGACAAGTAGCACAGGGAGAGGCCAAGTGCTTTAGTGTGAGTTAGGGAATGCACCAGGAAGAAAAGAAGGTATGTCCTGACTAGAACTCCATTTAATTGTACTATGACACTTTTACTTAACTAATCTTTAACTAACCTTAACTAATCTTTGTATGGTTTAAAAGTTTGTCTTTTAATAATCTTCAGTATCTTTTGCATCTATTTCATAATTTAATAAGCTTCTTAATTGAATTACTTTTGATATTATTTGCATCCATTTTGCAGACTGAAATCTCAATATTTTTGTAGTTTTTGTGATTCTACAAATATTTTGCTAAAAAAGCCATTACTTAAATTTCATTTCACTAGAATAATTTCCAGGAAGACACAGAAAGAAATGAAAGTGAAAGATTAAAGGTCCTACACAAAATCTGTAAAATTGTGTAGCATCATTATTTTTGTTTAGGGATTTAAAAACTGCATGATTCCATATTAATGGGAAGCCATGTTTTTATTACTATAAATATGTACATAGATGTAGAAATCCCTAATACTCTCTACCTCTTGGATTTATAAGGACATTTAATATGTCCTAGAACCTCTATACAATCAATTCCGTTTTGATTTCTAAAGATTGCCTTGTTTCTAACTAAGTGGATCTTTTTTATCTTATACAATGAAAGAACACTATTTTTGTTGTTGTTGCTGTTCATAGAGTTTCTTGTTTTCTGGAAATAAATCTATGGAATAAATTTTTTAAAGTGGAATTCCTGTGTCAAACAGTATATTTAAAATTGATAGTGTACATGGCTATGTTGCATATTCAACTATCCTACCAAACTCATTCAAACAGCCAGTATTGAGAAATGTATTTTTGCCAACTTTTTAATGACATGGGTTATAATGACAATTCCTTCTTCTTTTTTTATAAATTAGGAATCAAATCCAGAGACTCATGCATGCTAGGCAAGTGCTCCACCACTGATCTACATCCCTGGACCCTATAATAAAAATTCTTAACACTTTCTAATATGCCATTTAAATGTGTGTTTCTTTTACTTTTCTTGTGTCTAACATTAGTGAGGCTAGCCTTATGTTTCCTACTAAAAAAGCTTAGTAGTATTATATGTTTATCTGAGGGAATTTGAAAAGAGTTCTGTAATTTTCAGCATTTTTCTAATTAATTTTGGGTGAATGTCATTGATTCTATCTAATTATTAATAATTATTATGTTCAAAAGCATTAAGTGTCCATTCTTATGTACTTTGTTTTGTCTTTGCCTCATTAACATCCATTTTTTCTTCACTATTACTCATCCCAATCTGTTGTTTTGCTGAATCTTCAATTATAAATTCAAATCTTTGACCTCATAAACATCTCTTTATGGTTTCACTTAGCACCATAACAGTCAAGAACTCTGGATACCCAGTGGAATCTGAACTATCCTTTCCAGATTCCAGGTTCACACTGCTCCCAAACATCATTACTTTGCTGCTCTAGGAGAAACACTCATGTAGTTTTAGCAAAAACATATCAGCAGTCAGAATTGGGTGAAACCTTGGTGGGGGGATAACATCACTTAACAGAGATCTAGAGTACCAGAAGACAATGTAGCAGAGGAAAAGATTCAGGAAGAAGAAAGTACCTTGAGTCCAGGAAGAAGTCAGTCTCTGGAACTGCATTGGCAATAGAAGTCACCATCGTAATCCTGGAGCTATCAAATTTGTGTGCAGTTTCTGAAAAGAAGAAAGAAAGAAAGAAAGAAAGAAAGAAAGAAAGAAAGAAAGAAAGAAAGAAAGAAAGAGGAATGAAGGAAGGGAGAAGGGGAGGGAGAGAGGGAGCGCTTTGAGATGAAATAAAAATGACAAACTGTGACTATATGAAAAGAGCTCAGGGTGAAAATTCAACCCAGGAGACCAATGCCAAGTGCAAAGACAAACATAAATGTCAATCCAAGGGATTAGACTTTTATATCTGGACTTAAAAACCTATGAAATACCATCTCATGTGTTGATTTAAAACCAAGATGCTCTATTCTCTTATACACTACAGAGTGTAATGTTTATGATGCAAATTAAAGTCATCACTTGCTTTGAGTCTTATCAAATAGATGCTATACTTATACAACTTATTGAATCCACTTTCTTCCCAGAGTTAAATACTAAAGGCTTTGGCACATTTAGCATTACAGAATCGTTTGCCATATATTCAATAAAATTACTTTACATGATTGTTCTTTTTCAGTTATTTCACTGGAGCAAAAATTTAGCTCCATTTTGATATTTTCTAAAATATCACTGAGAAACAGACAAACTGTATAAACTGATGCATCAATGAATAATAACTCAACAAGTAATGCTTAATCAAGGAGTCGATTTACTTTGGGAGGAAATAGACATATTGATAGATTCCTCTGCTTTGAACTGCTTGCAGAACTTGCCTGGACTATGTATCACTTGTATATATTGTGAACTATCTGTTGGTGCAGCAAATTGTGGTAATGCTGGAGTATCTTTGCTGATGTGTCACTGGTGGTACAATTTTTCAAAGGAGCCATCAATTGGCTTAGTGTCGTGGCATTTCTGTATCCTCCTCCCTTCTGCTAGTGATGGTCTAAAATTTGTGGGCCAACAGAGGTGAGGCAAAGAACCTCACCCCCCCACACTGGCTCCAAGGCCAAATTTGGGGGCCAACAGAGGAGAGGCAAAGAACCTCACCTCCCCACTGATGCAAAGGCCTATGCACAGTATGGCTGTATGCTGGACTGGTATTCAGTGATGGGTATGATCCAATTGCAGTGGTACCAACCTAAGACAGGAGGCTGACGCCTAGAGGTCAGCTCATCCGATGACGAGTAAGGACCATATGTTGTATTGGACAACCTAACAGGCATGGTCCCTAAGCCACATTGCTTGTTGTTTAATTAAACACAAGGGGGGAGATGCTGAGAGCCACAGCTGAGTCAGAATGGCCCCTGGCATTTTGCCAATAATATTGATTGACAGGTGAGGCATTATTATCTGCCTCGGCTGCTACTTTGCAGTTCTCATGCTACTTTGGAGTTCTAGTGGGGATTCCCAGGGATTCCTGGAGAGTTCCCCTTGGTTGGGGAATGCAGGAGGAGGGATTTCCGGCTACTGGTTCCTGGAGGAGCTGCATGGCGTTCGGGAGCATGTGTGGAGTGTGCTGGTGGAGTTCAGAAATAAAGTTTGTTCCTGCTTCAGTGGCTCGTGATTTGTGCCCAGCCAGACTGCAGCAGTATTAGTTACTTCTTTTTCTTTATTGATATCCTTCTGTCCTCCAGCACTAAAGCAAAAATATTTCTACTCCTTTCTTAGATCTCAAATTCCTGGAAGACTGCACTCTCAAAGCATATATAAAGTTATGCCAGTCAGTTTTTCACCAATGTGGCCAAAATACCTGATAAGAATATTTTGGGTGAGGAAAGTTTATTTGGGCTCATTTTGTGCTCATGGTTGCAGAGGTCTCAGTCCATGGTCAGATGACTCCATTGTCTCAAGTCTGAGATGAGGCAGAACAACATGTTAGAAGGGCACTTCAGAGGAAATGTCCTCACCCTAAAGAAAGCCAGGAATGGAGAGCCAAGTGCCAGACCCCAGGCAGGGCTGGGGAGAGGAGAAAGGGGAAACAAGGGAGAAAGTAACACAGGGGGAAGAAGGCTCAAGGCCCAGGTCCACTGCCAGGTGTCAGGTTTCAGGCAGCAAAGGAGGCGAGGGGTAGGGCTGTGTTTCCCATAGGGAGCTTTCAGGGGGCAGAAGCCAGCAAATTCCACGCCTCTGCCACAGGTGAGTAGATCCTCAAAGAGGGACTGGGACACAAGGAGGGCCAAAGTTCGGCACTGTGTGGAGAAACCCTATGTGCGGAAGCAGGGCATGGGTTGCTGGGTGAAAGGGGAGCCAGGTCCCATTGGAAGAGTCCAGGGAGAATCAGAGGGAACGGAGGGTCCCAGCAGTACCAGGTTAGCACAGCACAAGGAGAAGAGAGGGGAAGCACAGAAGTGGCACAACTGAGGGGCCTGGAATCAAGGAACAGGGACATGGACAGAGTCCTGGAGAAGGGCTGCCAGGGCTCAAGCAAGGAGCCAGGTCCAGGAATGGAGAGCCAAGTGCCAGGGCCCTGGAAGACATGGGGAGGCAGGGAGAGGAGAGAGGGGAGCGAGTCGCTCAGGGAGAGGCAGGCTCAAGGCCCAGATCCACTGGAGGGTATCCAGGGTGGGGGAGGAGGGCCCAGGCTGAGGGAGGCCTAAGGGCCCAGGCAAGGGGCAGGGCTACATTTTCCCCGAGGGAGCCAGAAGGGCCAAGAGGCCAGGTCCACTCCCCTGGCTTGGGTGAGTATCCTGGGAAAGGGATGAGAAAAGGGGACCTGAAAGGGACAGGGACAACAGAAGGGCCAAAGGAGGGCACAGCAGGAAGGGCCAGAGGATGGGTGCTAGTGGGGTAAGGGCCAAGACCCCAATAAAGAGCCCAGGTGAGGGACCTAGAGGAGGGCCCATGCCATGAGAGAGCAGAAGAGGCTGGGGCCAGGCAGGGGGGCAGCACTAGTGGTCTGCAGTGCAGTGAAATCAAGGAGAACAGGGAAGCGGCCCAAGCAAGGGACCAGCAGTCAATGCCCAGGGACGCCCTGGGCAACAAGGATCACCAGAGGCTCAAATGAGGAAACAGGCCAAGGAATGGAGAACCAAGGGCTGGGGCAAGGGGCTCAGGACAGTGGACACATGTAGGGCATGATGTAACATGTGGGACATGTTGCGTCAGATATGAGGAAACCTAACTTGCTGGCTGCTACCCACTTCCCGGTCTTGGGGACACACATGGCTAGGATGGCGCCTGGCGATCAGCCAGAAGGCATTACCATAGGTTGTGATGAAAAATCGGACCACCTCTAGGATAGGCTCAGAACCCTTCTGTCCTCATGGACAGCTCGTGTCACCCATTACTGCCTGTAGGATGAGTCTACATGTGAACTCTCCCCACCCTGCTGACCTTTATCCTGACTGGCTCCTATACGTTATATTAGCTTTGTGTGTATTTTCTCAATAAACGAGCTCCAGCTTTGACTGGTCTCAATGATGCGTCTGATTGTCCTCCAGTGAGGGAGGGCTGGGTGCGGGCGGTCAGTCGACCCTCTCCTTTCTTGGCTTGTCCTGGTCGGGGCGTGCTCTCCCCATCTCCACTGCAGGTCAGGAGGGAATGAGGGCTAAAACCATGGAGGGACTCTGGAGATCTGGTAGGGGAGAAGCAGGATCCAGGCCCAGGGTCACTGCCAGGTGTCAGGGTTCCAGGTGCAGTACCAAGGGCCCAGAGAGAACAAGGGGCTAAGGCAGGGCTCTATTTCTCATAAGGCACCCTTTCCCCAGTGAAAATCCAGAACCAATAACCAGGCAAATGGGACCTGGAAAGAGAAGGGGGGCCAGAAAGAGGGTGAAAGGAGGGCCAAGTTGGGTTAGGGTTGGGATCAGGGATCCAGCAGGAGGGAGGCAGACTCAAGTGCCAGTGCCACTGCCAGGTGTCAGGGTTCTGGGTGCAGGAATAAGGGCCCAGGGAGAGCAAGGTGCCCAGGTGAAGTAGTAGGGCTGTGTTTCCCATATGGCACCCTGGCTCAAATGAAAATAAAGTGCCAGGGGCAGTGCCAAGCAGACCTGCCAAGGTTAAAGTGCTAGAAGGATGACGATGGGAGGGCATGGCTCGGGATTTCAAAGGGTGCAGAGAGGGACAAGAACCAGGACTGAAGTACTAGCTCAGGCAAGGGACCCACTCGACAAAAAGAGGATTAGGAACCAAAAGAGCAGAAGGCCTGAGCTCCAGGGGAAAGTGCTAGGGGAAGGAGAGAAAGGGGAGTTGGTACTGCATCTGGAACCCTGCTACAATGAGCAGACAGATGTCAGCAAAATGGCGAGGAGGGGAGTGACCAAGGGGGCTTAAGCAAAGGGCTCCCTGGTTAGACCTGACTCCAAGAGACACCATGCGAAGCCAGGCAACACCAGGAATGCGTTCAGGGGCTCAGGTGAGTGGCCAGGCTCAGAGATTGGAGCAAGAAGGGTCAGGGTTAGGAGGGCTGGGTTGGGGTAGGGGCAGCATGCAAGGCTAGAGGGAAGGGGAAGGAAGGGAGGGGGTCATTTAGGCCAAAGTCAGCACAAGGCCAACGTCCACTGCCAGATCTCAGGGCTTGGGTGGCGAAGGAGGCCCATGAGAGGGGCAGGGCTGTGTTTCCCCTAGGGAGCCTTCACGGTGCAGAGGCCAGCCAATTCCACTCTTCTGCCCCAGGTGAGTAGAACCTCAGAGAGAGGCCAGGACCAAAGGAAGGCACTATGAGAGGATACCTTCAGGTCAGAATTGGGGGGGGGTAGTTGGTGGGGAGCCAGAACCCATTTGAGAACCCCTTATTGGGGACCACAAATCAAGTCAAGATGGTGCCTGGCAGTTTGCCAGGAGGAGTGGTTTGTGAGACAACACAGCCGAGCCATTTAGATGGTGGGGATTACTTATTGGCTGATTGCTGTATCTAGATGATGCTAACTGGGTCAAGCTGTGTGTAATCAGTTAGGTATATATACCTCTGCTGTCCCGGAATAAAGCTTCTCCTGGTACCTTTGGTGCCAACTACCTTGAGTTCCTGCTCAGTTCCCACTGCGTTCTTTTTCAATAAACCAGTTCCTGCTTCAACTTTCAAGTTGCTTGTCACCTCCTGGTTATTTTACCCAGCTAGACTGCGGCAACCCCTGGCTAGGGAGAAGCAGGGGGAGGGGAGGGTCCAGGCAGTACCAGGATATCACAGTACTGTTGTAGGGATAAACGAAGCAAGGCAAAGAAGATAGCAGGAAACAGTTTTATTTGGCTGCAGCCAGGCTCAGAGGGCACAGCTTTTGCTGTATTCAATTAATCTCCTGAACCCCAAGATCACGGAGTTTCAGAGTTTTATATACAGCATATAAGGTGAGGGGCTCAGAAGTTCACAGTCTGCAAAAATTCACGTAAAAACAGCTTTCTCTTTCCCTGTTGTGGGAAAGTTAACCCTTCAGGGACAATACCTGAGAAGGGGAGAGCTTCTTCTCCACTTTCTTTCCTCCCCCTGCCAGTTGTTAGCATGGAGCCCAGTTAGTAACTTATCTTAAAAATTTAGACATCTCTGTGAATCCACAGCTCAAGGCCAGATCTTGTTTGCACATTTCTGCAAACTACTATGCTGAATATGTTTCTGAAAAACTAGTAAGGGGGAGCCCAGCACCTGGAGTGATGGCATCTTCCTGGCCAATGGCCAACTAAAACAGAGCAATATGAAAATAGGAAGTTTATCTACATTTAACTCTTTTGCTGACACTTCTAAAATCAGACATGGTAAAGATTTCTGGAGAAGCCCAGTTAACACTTTTCTGTGGAGATAGGGGGTGCCAAATCAATTCCCCCTTTAATGATGCTCCCCATAATTTAATCCTTTAAATTTAAGAGCATCATTACCATTACCTTAGCTTAAAGCCTTATACAATGTCAAAACCTTAGTTGTTGTCATCCTTTCAATAGCAGCTTCTGTAGTGGACACAGTAGTTTTTATGCACAGTGTAGAAAATATAACAGCAATAAACAGGTTAACAACAGAATACCCACTATACCAGTTAAGCTTTTAAATCTACCAAGGGTTGACAACCATCTCTCAAAAGCATGTTTGGGACCCAAACTTTAATGCCCTTCTAGGTATGAACTAGCACATGTACTAGTTCTCATGTCTTGTATGCTATATTCTTAACTGTTTGTCTATTGTCATCCAATTGGATGTAACAAACTGAGCTGTTGAACTCTCCACATATTTATCTTTCCTCAGCCACTAGGTAAACTAATGCCAAGTGGTTTGGATAGTTAGCCACTGGCTTCTGGTTTATTGTGTGGCTAGGAGGTGAAAGGCTCTGGCAGTCTGATTAATAATAATTTCTAGTACAGATTGTTAGTGAATAATTCTGCTTAACATGTAAATAGGGGTTGTATAACTCCAACTGACATTTTGTGCCCAGGTAGTGGAACAATAAGTGACAAGAATCCTCTGGGTTGGCCCAGTTACCTTCACCCCAAGAATGGTGACCTCCTAAATCAAGTTTCTTTCCAGTGAACCTCTTTGCCTTTCCAAACAGTCATCCATCTATAGCATTCCTCTGGCAGGACAGGACCTAAATATATGTTTTACAACCTCTTAGTTATAGTGAATTGTCCTGACATATGGTTCACATGATCTCCATGGTTGAAATAGGAGTAGGACACAATTCCTTAAGGTTATCAAAGGAAACCAAACTAAATATTAGACTAAAATTTTAGTTAAGATAGGTTAAGCAGCATGAATTAACAAAGCCAAACTAGTAACACCAAACAAATCCTAGAAAATTTATCTAAGCAAGAAAAAAAAGGATAAATGAAATTTTTTATTTGTTATCCCACCAGTAGCAAAAACAAACAAAGAATTAGGTATATATCTAAAAGCAAGGGGTTGCGATGCATTATATTATAAGAAGTATCTTAGAAGTTGAAATAGTTCATTAGTCCTGGTGGGATGTTTATCTTTCACAGAGGATTGATCTGCTAGTCTCTCCAGTATAGCTGAAACAAGGCTGTAGTCTCCTCAAGCTTCGGCCATGCGTAGACCAGCCAGCTTCTGGAGTGACTGGGAGCAGGGCTGTTGTCCTTCCTGATTCTCAAGCTTCTACGGTGCTCCTTTTTGTTCGGCATGATCAGCTTCAAGGACGGAGCAGGATCTGGAGTGCACTCCCAGTCCAGAGCTCCAGGCTTGAGTCTGATGTAGTACATCCAGGGACCTAATTCTGCAAACTTTCCTGCAGTTGGGGTGGACAAAATAATACTGAAAGGGCCCTTACAAAAAAAGGTTTAGGTGTTTGAATATTCCATTGTTTCACCCAGACTCAATCTTCATGCTTAAAGAAATGTGTGCCTGGGTCAACTTAGTGGCAACCATTCCCTAACCCATTGGTTGAGAAAACTGTAAAGTTTTCCCTAAGGAATGAAGCTGTTGCCTAAGTGTTAATTCCCCTATCTCTCTTAAGTCTTCCAAACATCCCCTAATAAGAGGTGGATTCAAGGATGTTATCCTATAAGGAGAGAATGCAGTCTTCTAGTGGGAGTGGTTTAATCCCAACAATGTAATAGGGAGAAGTTCATCACATATAACTAAGTTTCTGAAACAGCTTATCCAATTAAGACATAAAGTCCTGCACATCCTTTAAACTATACCAGAATCTGAAAGCTATAGGCAGTATGTAACTTCCATCTAATCTTTAAACTCTTGGTCAGTAATCATATCACATCTACACAAAAGCTAGCCCATTGTCTAAGCCAACACTAATTAAGAAGGGAAGGAAGGGGTGCTATGAGGAAAGGACAGAGCCCACAACAGGCAGTGCCCAGCAGGGGCACCAAGGTGAGCCCAGAAGGGGGTCAAAGCAAGAGGCCCACAGATCCAACCCAACAGACCAACACACCCAACCCACCACAAACAACAAACCAGGATATCCAGAGGCCAAAACTAGGGAGCAGGACCCAAGACTGGAGCTTAAAGCTCTGGAGTTAAGGAGGGCTCCCTTCAGGCAAGGGGCCAAACAAGGCAAGAGGACAGGGGAGGGAAGGGAGAAAATTGCAAAAGGCCAAGATCCCTTCAAATACCATGTCGACTGCCTGGAGTCAGGCTTCCGGAAGGCAAGGGGGCCCAGATAAGTGGCAGGGCTCTGTAGCCCATAAGGAGCCTTCAGAGCACAGAGGCCACCAGATGGCACTCCTCTGCAATCCAGGGGAGTAGATCCTCAAGAGAGGGACCTGGACCCAAGCAGGGCCAAAGGAGGGCCCTGCTTGTGGAAAGGCTGCAGCGGCCAGCATGAAGCTGGGTGGCTGGGTGGGAGGGATCCGGGACCCACTGGAGGAGCCCAGGCTAGGGAGCCACGCGACCTAGGACAAGCAGAAGGGAGAGAGCTCAAGGGAAAGAAGGAAGGGAGGAAGGGGCGGCGCGAGGAGGAGGAGGAGGAGGAGGAGGAGGAGGAGGAGGAGGAGAGAGAGTGGGGTGGGGTGGGGGGGCGGCGCAAGGGGGACCCCGGGGAGCGCGCGCGGTAGGGGGCCCAAGCAAGGGGCCCCGTCCGACCCGACGACCTGGAGCGACGCCACCCGACGCCACGGCACGCCACGCAACAGGACACGACGACGAACACGCGCTGGGGGGCCCAGCCCAGGAGCTTGAAGCTCCAGGGATAGGATAGGGAGGGCTGGCTGGGCTTAGGGGCAGCATGCAAGGCCAGAGGGCAGGGGAGGGAGGGGAGGGGATCGCGCAGGCCAAGGTCAGCGCAGCGCCCAGGTCCACTGCCAGGTGTCAGGGTTCCTGCAGCCAAGGGGGCCCAGGCGAGGGGCAGGGCTGTCTTACCCCTAGGGAGCCTTCAGGGCTCAGAGGCCAGCTGATGGCACTCCTCTGCAATCCAGGGGAGTAGATCCTCAAGAGAGGGACCTGGACCCAAGCAGGGCCAAAGGAGGGCCCTGCGTGTGGAAAGGCTGCCAGCGGCCAGCATGAAGCTGGGTGGCTGGGTGGGAGGGGTCCCGGGACCCACTGGAGGAGCCCAGGCTAGGGAGCCACGCGACCTAGGACAAGCAGCAGGGAGAGAGCTCAAGGGGAAAGAGGGAAGGGGAGGAAGGGGCGGCGCGAGGAGGAGGAGGAGGAGGAGGAGGAGGAGGAGGAGGAGGAGGAGGAGGAGGAGGAGGAGAGAGGGGGTGGGGTGGGGTGGGGGGCGGCGCAAGGGGGACCCCCGGGGAGCGCGAGCGGTAGGGGCCCCAAGCAAGGGGCCCCGTCCGACCCGACGACCTGGAGCGACGCCACCCGACGCCACGGCACGCCACGCGACAGGACACGACGACGAACACGCGCTGGGGGGCCCAGCCCAGGAGCTTGAAGCTCCAGGGATAGGATAGGGAGGGCTGGCTGGGCTTAGGGCAGCATGCAAGGCCAGAGGGCAGGGGAGGGAGGGGAGGGGATCGCGCAGGCCAAGGTCAGCGCAGCGCCCAGGTCCACTGCCAGGTGTCAGGGTTCCTGCAGCCAAGGGGGCCCAGGCGAGTGGCAGGGCTGTGTTTCCCCTAGGGAGCCTTCAGGGCGCAGAGGCCAGCTGATGGCACTCCTCTGCAATCCAGGGGAGTAGATCCTCAAGAGAGGGACCTGGACCCAAGCAGGGCCAAAGGAGGGCCCTGCGTGTGGAAAGGCTGCCAGCGGCCAGCATGAAGCTGGGTGGCTGGGTGGGAGGGGTCCCGGGACCCACTGGAGGAGCCCAGGCTAGGGAGCCACGCGACCTAGGACAAGCAGCAGGGAGAGAGCTCAAGGGGAAAGAGGGAAGGGGAGGAAGGGGCGGCGCGAGGAGGAGGAGAAGGAGGAGGAGGAGGAGGAGGAGGAGGAGGAGAGAGTGGGGTGGGGTGGGGGAGAGGCCCAAGGGGGACCCCCGGGGAGCGCGCGCAGTAGGGGCCCAAGCAAGGGCCCCGTCCGACCCGACGACCTGGAGCGACGCCACCCGACGCCACGGCACGCCACGCGACAGGACACGACGACGAACACGCGCTGGGGGGCCCAGCCCAGGAGCTTGAAGCTCCAGGGATAGGATAGGGAGGGCTGGCTGGCTTAGGGGCAGCATGCAAGGCCAGAGGGCAGGGGAGGGAGGGGAGGGGATCGCGCAGGCCAAGGTCAGCGCAGCGCCCAGGTCCACTGCCAGGTGTCAGGGTTCCTGCAGCCAAGGGGGCCCAGGCGAGGGGCAGGGCTGTGTTTCCCCCTAGGGAGCCTTCAGGGCGCAGAGGCCAGCTGATGGCACTCCTCTGCAATCCAGGGGAGTAGATCCTCAAGAGAGGGACCTGGACCCAAGCAGGGCCAAAGGAGGGCCCTGAGTGTGGAAAGGCTGCCAGCGGCCAGCATGAAGCTGGGTGGCTGGGTGGGAGGGGTCCCGGGACCCACTGGAGGAGCCCAGGCTAGGGAGCCACGCGACCTAGGACAAGCAGCAGGGGAGAGAGCTCAAGGGGAAAGAGGGAAGGGGAGGAAGGGGCGGCGCGAGGAGGAGGAGGAGGAGGAGGAGGAGGAGGAGGAGGAGGAGGAGGAGGAGGAGAGAGTGGGGTGGGGTGGGGGGGCGGCGCAAGGGGACCCCCGGGGAGCGCGCGCGGTAGGGGGCCCAAGCAAGGGGCCCCGTCCGACCCGACGACCTGGAGCGATGCCACCCGATGCCACGGCACGCCACGCGACAGGACACGACGACGAACACGCGCTGGGGGGCCCAGCCCAGGAGCTTGAAGCTCCAGGGATAGGATAGGGAGGGCTGGCTGGGCTTAGGGCAGCATGCAAGGCCAGAGGGCAGGGGAGGGAGGGGAGGGGATCGCGCAGGCCAAGGTCAGCGCAGCGCCCAGGTCCACTGCCAGGTGTCAGGGTTCCTGCAGCCAAGGGGCCCAGGCGAGGGGCAGGGCTGTGTTTCCCCTAGGGAGCCTTCAGGGCGCAGAGGCCAGCTGATGGCACTCCTCTGCAATCCAGGGGAGTAGATCCTCAGAGAGGGACCTGGACCCAAGCAGGGCCAAAGGAGGGCCCTGCGTGTGGAAAGGCTGCCAGCGGCCAGCATGAAGCTGGGTGGCTGGGTGGGAGGGGTCCCGGGACCCACTGGAGGAGCCCAGGCTAGGGAGCCAGGCGACCTAGGACAAGCAGCAGGGAGAGAGCTCAAGGGGAAAGAGGAAGGGGAGGAAGGGGCGGCGCGAGGAGGAGGAGGAGGAGGAGGAGGAGGAAGGAGGAGGAGGAGGAGGAGAGAGTGGTGTGGGGTGGGGGGGCGGCGCAAGGGGCACCCCCGGGGAGCGCGCGCGGTAGGGGGCCCAAGCAAGGGGCCCCGTCCAACCCGACGACCTGGAGCGACGCCACCCGACGCCACGGCACGCCACGCGACAGGACACGACGACGAACACGCGCTGGGGGGCCCAGCCCAGGAGCTTGAAGCTCCAGGGATAGGATAGGGAGGGCTGGCTGGGCTTAGGGCAGCATGCAAGGCCAGAGGGCAGGGGAGGGAGGGGAGGGGATCGCGCAGGCCAAGGTCAGCGCAGCGCCCAGGTCCACTGCCAGGTGTCAGGGTTCCTGCACCAAGGGGGCCCAGGCGAGGGGCAGGGCTGTGTTTCCCCTAGGGAGCATTCAGGGTGCAGGGCCAGCTGATGGCACTCCTCTGCAATCCAGGGGAGTAGATCCTCAAGAGAGGGACCTGGACCCAAGCAGGGCCAAAGGAGGGCCCTGCGTGTGGAAAGGCTGCCAGCGGCCAGCATGAAGCTGGGTGGCTGGGTGGGAGGGGTCCTGGGACCCACTGGAGGAGCCCAGGCTAGGGAGCCACGCGACCTAGGACAAGCAGCAGGGAGAGAGCTCAAGGGAAAGAGGGAAGGGGAGGAAGGGGCGGCGCGAGGAGGAGGGGAGGAGGAGGAGGAGGAGGAGGAGGAGGAGGAGGAGAGAGTGGGGTGGGGTGGGGGGCGGCGCAAGGGGGACCCCGGGGAGCGCACGCGGTAGGGGGCCCAAGCAAGGGGCCCCGTCCGACCCGACGACCTGGAGCGACGCCACCCGACGCGACGGCACGCCACGCGACAGGACACGACGAGGAACACGCGCTGGGGGGCCCAGCCGAGGAGCTTGAAGCTCCAGGGATAGGATAGGGAGGGCTGGCTGGGCTTAGGGGCAGCATGCAAGGCCAGAGGGCAGGGGAGGGAGGGGAGGGGATCGCGCAGGCCAAGGTCAGAGCAGCGCCCAGGTCCACTGCCAGGTGTCAGGTTTCCTGCAGCCAAGGGGGCCCAGGCGAGTGGCAGGGCTGTGTTTCCCCTAGGGAGCCTTCAGGGCGCAGAGGCCAGCTGATGGCACTCCTCTGCAATCCAGGGGAGTAGATCCTCAAGAGAGGGACCTGGACCCAAGCAGGGCCAAAGGAGGGCCCTGCGTGTGGAAAGGCTGCCAGCGGCCAGCATGAAGCTGGGTGGCTGGGTGGGAGGGGTCCCGGGACCCACTGGAGGAGCCCAGGCTAGGGAGCCACGCGACCTAGGACAAGCAGCAGGGAGAGAGCTCAAGGGAAAGAGGGAAGGGGAGGAAGGGGCGGCGCGAGGAGGAGGAGAAGGAGGAGGAGGAGGAGGAGGAGAGAGTGGGGTGGGGTGGGGGAGAGGCCCAAGGGGGACCCCCGGGGAGCTCGCGCGGTAGGGGCCCAAGCAAGGGGCCCCGTCCGACCCGACGACCTGGAGCGACGCCACCCGACGCCACGGCACGCCACGCGACAGACACGACGACGAACACGCGCTGGGGGGCCCAGCCCAGGAGCTTGAAGCTCCAGGGATAGGATAGGGAGGGCTGGCTGGGCTTAGGGGCAGCATGCAAGGCCAGAGGGCAGGGGAGGGAGGGGAGGGGATCCCGCAGGCCAAGGTCAGCGCAGCGCCCAGGTCCACTGCCAGGTGTCAGGGTTCCTGCAGCCAAGGGGGCCCAGGCGAGGGGCAGGGCTGTGTTTCCCCTAGGGAGCCTTCAGGGCGCAGAGGCCAGCTGATGGCACTCCTCTGCAATCCAGGGGAGTAGATCCTCAGAGAGGGACCTGGACCCAAGCAGGGCCAAAGGAGGGCCCTGAGTGTGGAAAGGCTGCCAGCGGCCAGCATGAAGCTGGGTGGCTGGGTGGGAGGGGTCCCGGGACCCACTGGAGGAGCCCAGGCTAGGGAGCCACGCGACCTAGGACAAGCAGCAGGGAGAGAGCTCAAGGGGAAAGAGGGAAGGGGAGGAAGGGGCGGCGCGAGGAGGAGGAGGAGGAGGAGGAGGAGGAGGAGGAGGAGGAGGAGGAGTAGGAGAGAGTGGGTGGGGTTGGGGGGCGGCGCAAGGGGGACCCCCGGGGAGCGCGAGCGGAAGGGGGCCCAAGCAAGGGGCCCCATCCGACCCGACGACCTGGAGCGATGCCACCCGACGCCATGGCACGCCACGCGACAGGACACGACGACGAACACGCGCTGGGGGGGCCCAGCCCAGGAGCTTGAAGCTCCAGGGATAGGATAGGGAGGGCTGGCTGGGCTTAGGGGCAGCATGCAAGGCCAGAGGGCAGGGGAGGGAGGGGAGGGGATCGCGCAGGCCAAGGTCAGCGCAGCGCCCAGGTCCACTGCCAGGTGTCAGGGTTCCTGCAGCCAAGGGGGCCCAGGCGAGGGGCAGGGCTGTGTTTCCCCTAGGGAGCCTTCAGGGCGCAGAGGCCAGCTGATGGCACTCCTCTGCAATCCAGGGGAGTAGATCCTCAAGAGAGGGACCTGGACGCAAGCAGGGCCAAAGGAGGGCCCTGCGTGTGGAAAGGCTGCCAGCGGCCAGCATGAAGCTGGGTGGCTGGGTGGGAGGGGTCCCGGGACCCACTGGAGGAGCCCAGGCTAGGGAGCCAGGCGACCTAGGACAAGCAGCAGGGAGAGAGCTCAAGGGGAAAGAGGGAAGGGGAGGAAGGGGCGGCGCGAGGAGGAGGAGGAGGAGGAGGAGGAGGAGGAGAGAGTGGTGTGGGTTGGGGGGGCGGCGCAAGGGGGCACCCCGGGGAGCGCGCGCGGTAGGGGGCCCAAGCAAGGGGCCCCGTCCCAACCCGACGACCTGGAGCGACGCCACCCGACGCCACGGCACGCCACGCGACAGGACACGACGACGAACACGCGCTGGGGGGCCCAGCCCAGGAGCTTGAAGCTCCAGGGATAGGAGAGGGAGGGCTGGCTGGGCTTAGGGGCAGCATGCAAGGCCAGAGGGCAGGGGAGGGAGGGGAGGGGATCGCGCAGGCCAAGGTCAGCGCAGCGCCCAGGTCCACTGCCAGGTGTCAGGGTTCCTGCACCAAGGGGGCCCAGGCGAGGGGCAGGGCTGTGTTTCCCCTAGGGAGCCTTCAGGGTGCAGGGCCAGCTGATGGCACTCCTCTGCAATCCAGGGGAGTAGATCCTCAAGAGAGGGACCTGGACCCAAGCAGGGCCAAAGGAGGGCCCTGCGTGTGGAAGGCTGCCAGCGGCCAGCATGAAGCTGGGTGGCTGGGTGGGAGGGGTCCCGGGACCCACTGGAGGAGCCCAGGCTAGGGAGCCACGCGACCTAGGACAAGCAGCAGGGAGAGAGCTCAAGGGGAAAGAGGGAAGGGGAGGAAGGGGCGTCGCGAGGAGGAGGAGGAGGAGGAGGAGGAGGAGAGGAGGAGGAGGAGGAGGAGAGAGTGGGGTGGGGTGGGGGGGCGGCGCAAGGGGGACCCAGGGAGCGCGCGCGGTAGGGGCCCAAGCATGGGGCCCCGTCCGACCCGACGACCTGGAGCGACGCCACCCGACGCCACGGCACGCCACGCGACAGGACACGACGAGGAACACGCGCTGGGGGCCCAGCCCAGGAGCTTGAAGCTCCAGGGATAGGGATAGGGAGGGCTGCCTGGGCTTAGGGGCAGCATGCAAGGCCAGAGGGCAGGGGAGGGAGGGGAGGGGATTGAGCAGGCCAAGGTCAACGCAGCGCCCAGGTCCACTGCCAGGTGTCAGGGTTCCTGCAGCCAAGGGGGCCCAGGTGAGGGGCAGGGCTGTGTTTCCCCTAGGGAGCCTTCAGGGCGCAGAGGCCAGCTGATGGCACTCCACTGCAATCCAGGGGAATAGATCCTCAAGAGAGGGACCTGGACCCAAGCAGGGCCAAAGGAGGGCCCTGCGTGTGGAAAGGCTGCCAGCGGCCAGCATGAAGCTGGGTGGCTGGGTGGGAGGGGTCCCGGGACCCACTGGAGGAGCCAGGCTAGGGAGCCATGCGACCTAGGACAAGCAGCAGGGAGAGAGCTCAAGGGGAAAGAGGGAAGGGGAGGAAGGGGCGGCTCGAGGAGGAGGAGGAGGAGGAGGAGGAGGAGGAGGAGGAGGAGGAGAGAGTGGGGTGGGGTGGGGGGGCGGCGCAAGGGGGACCCCCGGGGAGCGCGAGCGGTAGGGGCCCCAAGCAAGGGGCCCCGTCCGACCCGACGACCTGGAGCGACGCCACCCGACGCCACGGCACGCCACGCGACAGGACACGACGACGAACACGCGCTGGGGGGCCCAGCCCAGGAGCTTGAAGCTCCAGGGATAGGATAGGGAGGGCTGGCTGGGCTTAGGGGCAGCATGCAAGGCCAGAGGGCAGGGGAGGGAGGGGAGGGGATCGCGCAGGCCAAGGTCAGCGCAGCGCCCAGGTCCACTGCCAGGTGTCAGGGTTCCTGCAGCCAAGGGGGCCCAGGCGAGTGGCAGGGCTGTGTTTCCCCTAGGGAGCCTTCAGGGCGCAGAGGCCAGCTGATGGCACTCCTCTGCAATCCAGGGGAGTAGATCCTCAAGAGAGGGACCTGGACCCAAGCAGGGCCAAAGGAGGGCCCTGCGTGTGGAAAGGCTGCCAGCGGCCAGCATGAAGCTGGGTGGCTGGGTGGGAGGGGTCCCGGGACCCACTGGAGGAGCCCAGGCTAGGGAGCCACGCGACCTAGGACAAGCAGCAGGGAGAGAGCTCAAGGGGAAAGAGGGAAGGGAGGAAGGGGCGGCGCGAGGAGGAGGAGAGGAGGAGGAGGAGGAGGAGGAGGAGGAGAGAGTGGGGTGGGGTGGGGGAGAGGCCCAAGGGGGACCCCCGGGGAGCGCGCGCGGTAGGGGGCCCAAGCAAGGGGCCCCGTCCGACCCGACGACCTGGAGCGACGCCACCCGACGCCACGGCACGCCACGCGACAGGACACGACGACGAACACGCCCTGGGGGGCCCAGCCCAGGAGCTTGAAGCTCCAGGGATAGGATAGGGAGGGCTGGCTGGGCTTAGGGGCAGCATGCAAGGCAGAGGGCAGGGAGGAGGGGAGGGGATCGCGCAGGCCAAGGTCAGCGCAGCGCCCAGGTCCACTGCCAGGTGTCAGGGTTCCTGCAGCCAAGGGGGCCCAGGCGAGGGGCAGGGCTGTGTTTCCCTAGGGAGCCTTCAGGGCGCAGAGGCCAGCTGATGGCACTCCTCTGCAATCCAGGGGAGTAGATCCTCAAGAGAGGGACCTGGACCCAAGCAGGCCAAGGAGGGGCCCTGAGTGTGGAAAGGCTGCCAGCGGCCAGCATGAAGCTGGGTGGCCTGGGTGGGAGGGGTCCGGGACCCACTGGAGGAGCCCAGGCTAGGGAGCCACGCGACCTAGGACAAGCAGCAGGAGAGAGCTCAAGGGGAAAGAGGGAAGGGGAGGAAGGGGCGGCGCGAGGAGGAGGAGGAGGAGGAGGAGGAGGAGGAGGAGGAGGAGGAGAGAGTGGGGTGGGGTTGGGGGGCGGCGCAAGGGGGACCCCGGGGAGCGCGAGCGGTAGGGGGCCCAAGCAAGGGGCCCCGTCCGACCCGACGACCTGGAGCGATGCCACCCGACGCCACGGCACGCCACGCGACAGGACACGACGACGAACACGCGCTGGGGGGCCCAGCCCAGGAGCTTGAAGCTCCAGGGATAGGATAGGGGAGGGCTGGCTGGGCTTAGGGGCAGCATGCAAGGCCAGAGGGCAGGGAGGGAGGGGAGGGGATCGCGCAGGCCAAGGTCAGCGCAGCGCCCAGGTCCACTGCCAGGTGTCAGGGTTCCTGCAGCCAAGGGGGCCCAGGCGAGGGGCAGGGCTGTGTTTCCCCTAGGGAGCCTTCAGGGCGCAGAGGCCAGCTGATGGCACTCCTCTGCAATCCAGCGGAGTAGATCCTCAAGAGAGGGACCTGGATGCAAGCAGGGCCAAAGGAGGGCCCTGCGTGTGGAAAGGCTGCCAGCGGCCAGCATGAAGCTGGGTGGCTGGGTGGGAGGGGTCCCGGGACCCACTGGAGGAGCCCAGGCTAGGGAGCCAGGCGACCTAGGACAAGCAGCAGGGAGAGAGCTCAAGGGGAAAGAGGGAAGGGGAGGAAGGGGCGGCGCGAGGAGGAGGAGGAGGAGGAGAGGAGGAGGAGGAGGAGGAGGAGGAGAGAGTGGTGTGGGGTGGGGGGAGGCGCAAGGGGGCACCCCCGGGGAGCTCGCGCGGTAGGGGGCCCAAGCAAGGGGCCCCGTCCAACCCGACGACCTGGAGCGACGCCACCCGACGCCACGGCACGCCACGCGACAGGACGCGACGACGAACACGCGCTGGGGGGCCCAGCCCAGGAGCTTGAATTCCAGGGATAGGATAGGGAGGGCTGGCTGGGCTTAGGGGCAGCATGCAAGGCCAGAGGGCAGGGGAGGGAGGGGAGGGGATCGCGCAGGCCAAGGTCAGCGCAGCGCCCAGGTCCACTGCCAGGTGTCAGGTTCCTGCAGCCAAGGGGGCCCAGGCGAGGGGCAGGGCTGTGTTTCCCCTAGGGAGCCTTCAAGGGCGCAGAGGCCAGCTGATGGCACTCCTCTGCAAATCCAGGGGAGTAGATCCTCAAGAGAGGGACCTGGCCCCAAGCATGGCCAAAGGAGGGCCTTGCGTGTGGAAAGGCTGCAGCGGCCAGCAGGAAGCTGGGTGCTGGGTGGGAGGGGTCCCGGGACCCACTGGAGGAGCCCAGGCTAGGAGCCACGGGACCTAGGACAACAGCAGGGAGAGAGCTCAAGGGGAAAGAGGGAAGGGGAGGAAGGGGCGGCGTGAGGAGAGGAGGAGGAGGGAGGAGGAGGAGGAGGAGAGAGTGGGGTGGGGTGGGGGGCGGCGCAAGGGGGACCCCAGGGGAGCGCGCGCGGTAGGGGCCCAAGCAAGGGGCCCCGTCCAACCCGACGACCTGGAGCGACGCCACCCGACGCCACGGCACGCCACGCGACAGGACACGACAACGAACACGCGCTGGGGGGCCCAGCCCAGGAGCTTGAAGCTCCAGGGATAGGAGAGGGAGGGCTGGCTGGGCTTAGGGGCAGCATGCAAGGCCAGAGGGCAGGGAGGGAGGGGAGGGGATCGCGCAGGCCAAGGTCAGCGCAGCGCCCAGGTCCACTGCCAGGTGTCAGGGTTCCTGCAGCCAAGGGGGCCCAGGCGAGGGGCAGGGCTGTGTTTCCCTAGGGAGCCTTCAGGGCGCAGAGGCCAGCTGATGGCACTCCTCTGCAATCCAGGGAGTAGATCCTCAAGAGAGGGACCTGGACCCAAGCAGGGCCAAAGGAGGGCCCTGAGTGTGGAAAGGCTGCCAGCGGCCAGCATGAAGCTGGGTGGCTGGGTGGGAGGGTCCCGGGACCCACTGGAGGAGCCCAGGCTAGGGAGCCACGCGACCTAGGACAAAGCAGCAGGGAGAGAGCTCAAGGGGAAAGAGGGAAGGGGAGGAAGGGCGGCGCGAGGAGGAGGAGGAGGAGGAGGAGGAGGAGGAGGAGGAGGAGGAGAGAGTGGGGTGGGGTTGGGGAGCGGCGCAAGGGGGACCCCCGGGGAGCGCGAGCGGTAGGGGGCCCAAGCAAGGGGCCCCGTCCGACCCGACGACCTGGAGCGATGCCACCCGACGCCACGGCACGCCACGCGACAGGACACGACGACGAACACGCGCTGGGGGGCCCAGCCCAGGAGCTTGAAGCTCCAGGGATAGGATAGGGAGGGCTGGCTGGGCTTAGGGGCAGCATGCAAGGCCAGAGGGCAGGGGAGGGAGGGGAGGGGATCGCGCAGGCCAAGGTCAGCGCAGCGCCCAGGTCCACTGCCAGGTGTCAGGTTCCTGCAGCCAAGGGGGCCCAGGCGAGGGGCAGGGCTGTGTTTCCCCTAGGGAGCCTTCAGGGCGCAGAGGCCAGCTGATGGCACTCCTCTGCAATCCAGGGGAGTAGATCCTCAAGAGAGGGACCTGGACCCAAGCAGGGCCAAAGGAGGGCCCTGCGTGTGGAAAGGCTGCCAGCGGCCAGCATGAAGCTGGGTGGCTGGGTGGGAGGGGTCCCGGGACCCACTGGAGGAGCCCAGGCTAGGGAGCCAGGCGACCTAGGACAAGCAGCAGGGAGAGAGCTCAAGGGGAAAGAGGGAAGGGGAGGAAGGGGCGGCGCGAGGAGGAGGAGGAGGAGGGAGGGAGGAGGAGAGAGGAGGAGAGGAGGAGAGAGTGGTGTGGGTTGGGGGGGCGGCGCAAGGGGCACCCCCCGGGGAGCGCGCGCGGTAGGGGGCCCAAGCAAGGGGCCCCGTCCAACCCGACGACCTGGAGCGACGCCACCCGACGCCACGGCACGCCACGCGACAGGACACGACGACGGAACACGCGCTGGGGGCCCAGCCAGGAGCTTGAAGCTCAGGGATAGGAGAGGGAGGGGCTGGCTGGGCTTAGGGGCAGCATGCAAGGCCAGAGGGCAGGGGAGGGAGGGGAGGGGATCGCGCAGGCCAAGGTCAGCGCAGCGCCCAGGTCCACTGCCAGGTGTCAGGTTCCTGCAGCCAAGGGGGCCCAGGCGAGGGGCAGGGCTGTGTTTCCCTAGGGAGCCTTCAGGGCGCAGAGGCCAGCTGATGCACTCCTCTGCAATCCAGGGGAGTAGATCCTCAAGAGAGGGACCTGGACCCAAGCAGGCCAAAGGAGGCCCTGAGTGTGGAAAGGCTGCCAGCGGCCAGCATGAAGCTGGGTGGCTGGGTGGGAGGGTCCCGGGACCCACCTGGGAGGAGCCCAGGGCTAGGGAGCCACGCGACCTAGGACAAGCAGCAGGGAGAGAGCTCAAGGGGAAAGAGGGAAGGGAGGAAGGGGCGGCGCGAGGAGGAGGAGGAGGAGGAGGAGGAGGAGGAGGAGGAGGAGGAGGAGGAGAGAGTGGGGTGGGGTTGGGGGCGGCGCAAGGGGGACCCCGGGGAGCGCGAGCGGAAGGGGGCCCAAGCAAGGGGCCCCGTCCGACCCGACGACCTGGAGCGATGCCACCCGACGCCACGGCACGCCACGCGACAGGACACGACGACGAACACGCGCTGGGGGCCCAGCCCAGGAGCTTGAAGCTCCAGGATAGGATGGGAGGGGCTGGCTGGGCTTAGGGCAGCATGCAAGGCCAGAGGGCAGGGAGGGAGGGGAGGGGATCGGCGCAGGCCAAGGTCAGCGCAGCGCCCAGGTCCACTGCCAGGTGTCAGGGTTCCTGCAGCCAAGGGGGCCCAGGCGAGGGGCAGGGCTGTGTTCCCTAGGGAGCCTTCAGGGCGCAGAGGCCAGCTGATGGCAACTCCTCTGCAATCCAGGGAGAGTAGATCCTCAAGAGAGGGACCTGGACCCAAAGCAGGGCCCAAAGGAGGGCCCTGCGTGTGGAAAGGCTGCCAGCGGCCAGCATGAAGCTGGGTGGCTGGGTGGGGAGGGTCCGGGACCCACTGGAGGAGCCCAGGCTAGGGAGCCAGGCGACCTAGGACAAGCAGCAGGGGAGAGAGCTCAAGGGGAAAGAGGGAAGGGAGGAAGGGGCGGGCGCGAGGAGGAGGAGGAGGAGGAGGAGGAGGAGGAGAGGAAGGAGAGAGTGGTGTGGGGTTGGGGGGGCGGCGCAAGGGGCACCCCCGGGGAGCGCGCGCGGTAGGGGGGCCCAAGCAAGGGGCCCCGTCCAACCCGACGACCTGGAGCGACGCCACCCGACGCGACGGCACGCCACGCGACAGGACACGACGACGAACACGCGCTGGGGGGCCCAGCCCAGGAGCTTGAAGCTCCAGGGATAGGAGAGGGAGGGCTGGCTGGGCTTAGGGGCAGCATGCCAGGCAGAGGGCAGGGGAGGGAGGGGAGGGGATCGCGCAGGCCAAGGTCAGCGCAGCGCCCAGGTCCACTGCCAGGTGTCAGGTTCCTGCACCAAGGGGGCCCAGGCGAGGGCAGGGCTGTGTTTCCCCTAGGGAGCCTTCAGGGTGCAGGGCCAGCTGATGGCACTCCTCTGCAATCCAGGGGAGTAGATCCCTCAGAGAGGGGACTGGACCAAGCAGGGCCAAAGGAGGGGCCCTGCGTGTGGAAGGCTGGCCAGCGGCCAGCATGAAGCTGGGTGGCTGGTGGGAGGGGTCCTGGACCCACTGGAGGAGCCCAGGCTAGGGAGCCACGCGACCTAGGACAAGCAGCAGGGAGAGAGCTCAAGGGGAAAGAGGGAAGGGGAGGAAGGGGCGGCGCGAGGAGAGGAGGAGGAGGAGGAGGAGGAGGAGGAGGAGGAGGAGAGAGTGGGTGGGTGGGGGGGCGGCGCAAGGGGGACCCCCGGGGAGCGCGCGGCGGTAGGGGGGCCCAAGCAAGGGGCCCCGTCCGGACCGACGACCTGGAGCGACGCCACCCGAACGCCACGGCACGCCACGCGACAGGGACACGACGAGAACACGCGCTGGGGGGCCAGCCCAGGAGCTTGAAGAGCTCAGGGATAGGATAGGGAGGGCTGGCTGGGCTTAGGGGCAGCATGCAAGGCCAGAGGCAGGGGAGGGAGGGGGAGGGGATCGCGCAGGCCAAGGTCAGCGCAGCGCCCAGGTCCACTGCCCAGGTGTCAGGGTTCTGCAGCCAAGGGGGCCCAGGCGAGTGGCAGGGCTGTGTTTCCCCTAGGAGCCTTCAGGGCGCAGAGGCCAGTGAATGGCACTCCTCTGCAATCCAGGGGAGTAGATCCTCAAGAGAGGGACCTGGACCCAAGCAGGGCCAAAGGAGGGCCTGCGTGTGGAAAGGCTGCCCAGCGGCAGCATGAAGCTGGGTGGCTGGGTGGGGAGGGGTCCCGGGACCCACTGGAGGAGCCCAGGCTAGGGAGTCCACGCGACCTAGGACAAGCAGCAGGAGAGAGCTCAAGGGAAAGAGGGAAGGGGAGGAAGGGGCGGCGGCGAGGAGGAGGAGAAGGAGGAGGAGGAGGAGGAGGAGGAGGAGAGAGTGGGGTGGGGTGGGGAGAGGCCAAGGGGGACCCCCGGGGAGGCGCGCGGCGGTAGGGGCCCAAGCAAGGGGCCCCGTCCGGACCCGACGACCTGGCGCGACGCCACCCGACGCCACGGCACGCCACGCGACAGGACACGACGACGAACACGCGCTGGGGGGCCCAGCCCAGGAGCTTGAAGCTCCAGGGATAGGATAGGGAGGGCTGGCTGGGCTTAGGGGCAGCAATGCAAGGCCAGAGGGCAGGGGAGGGAGGGGAGGGGGATCGCGCAGGCCAAGGTCAGCGCAGCGCCCAGGTCCACTGCCAGGTGTCAGGGTTCCTGCAGCCAAGGGGCCCAGGCGAGGGCAGGGCTGTGTTTCCCCTAGGGAGCCTTCAGGGCGCAGAGGCCAGCTGATGGCACTCCTCTGCAATCCAGGGGAGTAGATCCTCAAGAGAGGGACCTGGGACCCAAGCAGGGCCAAAGGAGGGCCCTGAGTGTGGAAAGGCTGCCAGCGGCCAGCATGAAGCTGGGTGGCTGGGTGGGAGGGGGTCCCGGGACCACTGGAGGAGCCCAGGCTAGGGAGCCACGCGACCTAGGACAAGCAGCAGGGAGAGAGCTCAAGGGAAAGAGGGAAGGGGAGGAAGGGGCGGCGCGAGGAGGAGGGAGGAGGAGGAAGGAGGAGGAGGAGGAGGATGGAGGAGGAGGAGAGAGTGGGTGGGGTTGGGGGGCGGCGCAAGGGGGACCCCGGGGAGCGCGAGCGGTAGGGGGCCCAAGCAAGGGGCCCCGTCCGACCCGACGACCTGGAGCGATGCCACCCGACGCCACGGCAGGCCACGCGACAGGGACACGACGACGAACACGCGCTGGGGGGCCCAGCCCAGGAGCTTGAAGCTCCAGGGATAGAGAGGGAGGGCTGGCTGGGCTTAGGGGCAGCATGCAAGGCCAGAGGGCAGGGAGGGAGGGGAGGGATCGCGCAGGCCAAGGTCAGCGCAGCGCCCAGGTCCACTGCCAGGTGTCAGGGTTCCTGCACCAAGGGGGCCCAGGCGAGGGGCAGGGCTGTGTTTCCCCTAGGGAGCCTTCAGGGTGCAGGGCCAGCTGATGGCACTCCTCTGCAATCCAGGGGAGTAGATCCTCAAGAGAGGGACCTGGACCCAAGCAGGGCCAAAGGAGGGCCCTGCGTGTGGAATAGGCTGCCAGCGGCCCAGCATGAAGCTGGGTGGCTGGGTGGGAGGTGGTCCTGGGACCCCCACTGGAGGAGGCCCAGGCTAGGGAGCC